>NC_138829.1:65041717-65326717 GCF_965183815.1 Platalea leucorodia | reverse complement strand
TTATGGTCAGTATCCTCGATGCAGCTTTCCTCTTACTGTGCCTAACAAACTCTCAAACTGTCCCTGGTAATCAAATTGGAATGGTCTTTGTTATGAGATGTGATGGTCTGGCTATCCAGGCCCTCATGTATTTCAATGACTTGGTCTTGTTGGTTGTCTTTTTATTCTTTGCTAATCCTGGCAAAGTCTCTATCTAGTGGTTTCATGACGACCAAAGGAAGTGTTTCTTAATACCTTTATGAATTATACCTTCTTCTGAAAAATACTTTGGCTGTAGTTCACATATTCAACTAAATGATATGACATACTCAGTTACTCATATACCCTCCCAGCAGCAGAAGAATGGCCTATAGTTAAGTTTGTGAGCCAGGTACTGGAGACCTAGGTTCAATTCATATTTAATTACAGACAATCTGGGTGAACTTTCAGAAGTCTTCCACTGTTCTAGATTATTAAACAAACATTTCCAGTCAAGCGATCCATTCAGTGTCACGTGGTCCTTGGCCCTTCAAATAAAGACCATTCATGGCACAAGAAATCTCAGTTCTGAAACTTTTTATCAAATAAACCCTGCCTGACGTGGTTGTAGACATAGTATTCAACTTCATGTTGACATATTTTAAAGGCCATCATAATAAAAAGAAATAATATTGATTAGAGGGAAAATCCTTGCCTACTTCCAAATACTAATTTTTGGCATGCAGATTTGCTTAATTTCTATAGCAAGCAAAAACATGTAAGCTGTAGATATGTTCATTTCCAGTGATATAAAAATTTCATTTCCAAATTTTTACTTACAATGCATATTTTTCTAGACCATCTGATTTGTTTACACAAATTTGTTACATCTAATTTGTTTCCCAAACATTCCCCTGCTCAAATTTTATTAATTGATTTACTGTACTTCTTAACTATCTGTATTTCTTTCTTATGCAAAAGATATACACTATGACTCTATGGCCTCTCAAATCACTCATTGCAAGCATTATTAAACCCAAAGAAACACTGGTTTTGGGTGGGTTTTTGCATTATTATTTTCACAAGAATCAAAACTCTTCCTCCAGAGTCTACTTTCAAGATCTCTTTCACATCTTCATGAGCACAGCATGCAAACTCGGATCTATTCTCTGGACTAATCCTGACCTGCCATTCACATCTAGGGGTGCAAAGCAGATGTCTGCTAGTTGAGAATTTGTGAGAGCTGCTTTTAACACATAGATTTAACTGATAACTTTGAAGTAAGAGAGTTATAAACAGTGTAACATATGTACTAGATTTACTGGCCAAAGTCATGGGATGTTCTATGAACAGCGGAATATTTAATACACAAATTACACAACCTGAATAATAGATAGGACAGGTATGTATGAGGAATAAGAAAGTAAAGGAAATTTGGTAGTAGTGAAAAATAAGAACAGAGGTAAAGGATTAAGGAATCTAGAATAAGCAAAGGAAACAAAGACAGAAACTGTTAGAGCAAAAGAAAGAAGAGTAGAAATTGAGTGGCACTAAACACTTAGGAAACAGGGTAGGGAGAGAACAGATAGGAAAGACAGACAAATAAGGCTCAGATGCTAACAATGAAAGAAAAAAGAAAACATTTAATAGGCTCAAAGAGGCCAGTGGTTGGACACTTAATCAAACACTCAGTTGGAAAAGCCAATAAACCACAGCCATCTCAGAAAATCCAAATGCTACCCAGAATATTTGAGATAGGACCTAATTAATGTCATGTCATGCTTGACACAAACCATACAGCTTCCTTGCAAAGTGGGGGAACTGCAAAGTTGTGGTTTGACGAGAACTAAAGAGTAGGGCTGGAATAAATATTTGTCAGAGGTCAATGACAGCAGAGTCAGTACCTGAAGAATATCTAATTTGATCATCATACTGCTAGGCTTTAGCAATATCTTTAATTACTTTGAAAGACTTTTATTAATTAGTAAGGCTCCCAAGGATCTCTCTTTCTTATCGTAACTGTTCAATATGTCATTAGTTTCTTAAGATTTGGACACCTCTACAGTTTTAGCATAAAAAGAGGTTTTAGCGCTGACTTATGTCTAAAAGTAAAATAATATAGAATGCTCTTGAGAATGCAAAATGCTGCATGCTCTCAGAACTCATAAAAGTATAATTCAGTTGTTCTGTCACGCATTGTGTCTCAACACTTCCACTTTCATGGCCAAGTTTCAGAAGTCAAAGCCTTGATGACTAGACAAATACTAGAAATCAATGTCTTAAAAAACATATATTGAAATCGCCTATTAGTGCCATAATTCACTCTCTGTTCCATTTTAAACAGGATGCTTCTCAAAAAGTAAAAATAAAACAGGTTAACCCTTGGCTGTCCTCAGCACAGGAGAATTTACATCAGAACTACCTTGAATATTTGCCTTAAATCCGCCAGTCACCTTAGTTACTTCAGGCTCTTCTGAGTCTTAACTGCTTTTAGTATATCTTGTCTTTATATAGACCATAGAGGGGAAAAAAGACATTCCCAGACAGAAAAAGTATAATTTGGTCCTGAATGGTAACACATACATGGTGAATTATGCTGAGAATGGACTTTCATTAGTACATACGTATCTATGCATATACATACATACATACATATATATATATAAACACAAAACTGCATGTATAAGTCGGGAAAGCTAAAATATGGAACATCTTTAAGGAGGCCTAAATGGATGAACCTCTTCAAATCATGGAGTTAAGTAAAGAACCCACGTGTCCTGACTTACTAACAAAATGGATATCCAAATAGCTGTTCTGTATTGCATTGGAAGCTCTTTATGTTCTGTGCTTCCTCATCATTAAATTAAAGGCATTTCTGCTTGTCCATGATCAGAGCTTCTAAATACTACAGAACTAACTACAATCAAGTTAATGAAATGTGGGATTTAAAAGTTATTTTCAGGAGATATTTAAATATTTTATGTGTAAAAAAAAAAAAAACAAAAAAACAAACAAGCCAAAAAACAAACCAGACCAAATCTTAGGTTTTATCACTTCACGGTTTTTTAAATCCTTGAATAACATAAAACTGGAATGAAATAAAACAAAAACAAACCTCTGCCTAAAATCAAATAACCAAAAACCTAGAGGTAGAAAAATGGAACACATTAAACTAACTGTTGTTCTGCTAGTATTTTAGGTGAGATGATGATCAAGAGTGAGTTAATTAAGCCTCTCCAAAACATAGTTCCACTCTCTTGTTCATTTACTCTTATTTATTCTTCAATACTATAAAAATACAGACACATGCAGTTTGAAGATACTTCCTCTCTCAAATAAAAAGATAATAAAATTATTTTAGCAGTTGCTGTAGAATTTCTCTTAAAAGGCAAAAGCAAAGAATGATCGATCAAAGCCTCCGCCTCAATACACCAATTTCAGTGTAATGCATATAGACTTTGAAAACCTGGTATATCTGGTTAGTTGTAACACTTTCATTTCCAGCTTCTCACAGACTTTGTTTGCTCTCTAAGACAGTAATTTTATGTTTCCAGTCAAATCACCCAAGAGCATTACTTGTTTGCAGCTGCTATTTCAGTATTAAATGCTTGCGAGGCTAAAAGTGGGAATGTTTGTGTAAATACTCTTGAAAAGTGAGGAAACTGCAGATAAATGAAAGCAGCTGAATGATAACAGCAGGGATAGAAGAAGAAAAAGCCATTAGTGAATTCATTAATTTTTACCTTTGGCATTTAGTGCTTCTGATTAATGGCTTTCCTGTAGGCTGCTATTTTCCTCTCAGATATTAACATGCCAAATATGTGGCATAAAAGAATAAAGTGTTATTACTATTTACGTGTATCCAAAACCCCTGAAGTATCGGGGATTAAGTCAAAATGCAGACAAATAAAATATAGTTAATTTTTCACACACATTTCATCTTATGAAGAAGGACAGCTCCATAGCACACTTGCATCTATGAAGTTTAAATGTGCATTTAGAAACAAAAATGTCTTGTTTCACATCACCTGTATGTATTGCACAAGTTAAAAAGCAGAGGTGACAAGTTCTGCTACAGTGCATGGCATGCTGGGGAAAAACAGCCCATAAAATATCACAGAAGTCTACAGCAGGAGGGAGATATACTGTATCCAGTTCTGGGCTCCTCAGTGCAAGAGAGACGTGAACATACTGGAGAGAGTGCAATGAAGGGCCATGAAGATTATTAAGGAGCATCTCACATATGAGGAAAGGCTGAGAGAGCTGGGGCTGTGCAGCCTAGGGAAGAGAAGGCTCAGGGGGAGCTTATTAATATATAAAAATAGCTGAAGGGAGGGTGCGAAGAAGACAGACCTATGTTCTTTTCAGTGGTACCAAGTGACAGGACTAGAGGCAATGAGCACAAAATGAAACACAGGAGGTGCCATCTGAACATCACAAAACACTTTTTCACTGTGAGGGTGACTGAGCACTGGCACAGGTTGCCCAGGAAGGTTGTGGAGTCTCCATCCTTGGAGATATCCAAAAGTTATCTGGACATGGTCCTGGGCAACCTGCTCTAGACGACCCTGCTTGAGCAGGGGGGATGGACCAGATGACCTCCAGAGCTCTCTTCTAACCTCAACCGTTCTGTCTTACAAGACAGAACCTGCCTTAGCTCACCAAACATATATGCTCAGGCAGCAATTTGGATAAAATTTCTGGTACAAAGTGTAGTTCTTGCTTCTATACTGATAAGGTATAAATCATCCCCACTACACATTTGCTCTTTCTATTTATAGCTTGGCCAGATTCTCAGTTCAAAGCTGCTGTTTTCCATTATGGATAACTATGAGGTCACCAGTCTCATTGTTCTTCTTCCATCTACAACTCCTTGTTAAACCCTTCCTCCTATTTGTCTCCTATATGTGCACTCTCTACCTTCTTATTCTTTTTTCAGATCTGATTTTTTCATTGAAAATTTTAAAGGATATAATCTTCTCCCATTATTTTGTTCTCCTGTGACCTATCACCCTCTTCTGCATTTCTGACGTTGAAATTTCTGACCGGTTTCTGACCCAATCTTCCAAACTTAAGTTACTATTTATACTTTACCTTTTTGTCTAACAATATTTTTATTCTCTTATTATAAAGAACCTAACACTGGCATAATCCATTCTCTCCTGGTATTCCTCACCTTCACACTCTTTAAAGTCATTATCTTAAATGCCTGTCCCTTTTCATTCTAGACACTCTCCTCTCCTTTCGTGAGATATAGGGCACTGGAAAATGTTGCCCCAGTCTACAATAATCTTTTCTTGACTGCTTCTCAATCTCACTGTTCTATTTTCATCCTCCTCCCTCTGCTGATTGATTTTAGTCATTCAATGCTTCCTCAAAATCTTGTATTCAGCCACTTTGAATCCCACAGCCAAAATGACCAGCTCCTTCCAGCCTGGGAGTGAAATCTCTTCTCACATGTCTAGAGCAACAGTAAGACTCCCCAAGCCACTCTGTCATTGTTCCCTGACATTGCACTTTCCTCTCTCTTTTCTCAAATCCATAAGAAAATACTAGGGGTTTTTTTTGGTAGCTTACTTAACTTCCCCATCTCTAAGAAGGCCAACTGGCTATATTTACTATTATTTATATATATGATATATATGTATAATGTCATACATATTATATAAAGTATTAATACTAATTAACACTTTAAATTGCTTCAGAGATCCTGTTTCTTCACTTTGAGGACACTTTTCTTCTCCCTTTTCTTTCTCACCCTTCTTCACTACACCAAAATGAGAAGTTTTGTTTGCGTGCTTGACAGCTTCTGCTGTGTCAATGTAATAATTAAAGGAAGGCTAAGAAAGAAGATAAAGAATTGTGATAAAAATAACCTGCAATGTGCCCATAGCATACCACACTGAAGAATGACAAAAACAGGCCTGCAAACCTGTCTGTTTCCGAAATGGTTGCTTGAACTTAGAATGCCAATAAAGTAATGTAATACAGTAGCAGAAAGGAGTCTAACAATTTCAGTGTTCTCTATTGTCTAATGCACTGAAAAATACTACTTTTTTTTTCATTCTGAGATTATTATTCTTAAAGTAAAATATTCAGAGCTAGGACAGTTAAAAAAACAAACAACAAAACTTATAAATTACGCATAATGCTAACCACTAACTCTTAAGAATACAAGTATTTTTTTCTACAAGGCAAACTACGTATCAGTGTGGATAAATCTAGTTACCAGCAGCCTTTTCCTTGAAGATTAGTTAATCATTAACCACATACATTAAAGGAATACCTTCATATAATAGATTCTTCTCAGAACAGAATTACATATTTTTAATGTAAAATTACTTTAATCTAAAGTTAGGATGAGGCAATTTCTTTTACTGTTTAGGGTAAGACGCTACAGAAAAGTTTGCAGATAGTGGCAAAAAGGGAAATATGAAGAACTAATAGCCCATGTGCTTTTCTATCCAACTTCAGTAAATACTTTCTCTTTTCAGCATGCCTGGAACTTAACAGAAATATAGGCAGGGTATAGAGAATGTCACATGGCAGATACTAATTGTTACGATTAAGGTCTAACAAGCATGCTTCCCTGCTGTTCTGAGAATGTCTCTGACTTTTGATCCTGACATCTGTGTCTTACAAGAATTTCACTCGGCTCTGACATTCCTTCTGATGTTGATCCAGGAATTAATGGATTGTGAAAAAGCTGGCAGGATATCATTTAAAAAATAGAATTCTTGGTGTACAACTGATGAAAAGGTATCAGAATTCACATACTTTGTGTCTGATACCAATATACTGTGTCTATATGCATGCATTTGGTATGAAGCAATATCTCAAAACAGAGGACAGAAAATAAGATTTAGAAGGAAGCAAGAGCTTCATGTTATGCTTATTTACAGTATTGCTATTGTACATCTTCAGCATGTTACAAGATGAAAATTATCAATGATTTAGACAAATTCTGTGCAACAGAGATTCAATTGTTTAAAATCTCTACCAGCAAAATATATTATGATTAATTGTGATATAGTTTCAAACTTTCATAAGAACCTTTTCAGAGAACAGCATTAAAGAAATCGATATAAATTATGAAAGAAGTTTCAGCAGAGCCAGCCATAAGCATGCTTACAGTGTGACATATGTTGGGTGGTCACCATCATCCCATTTCACTTTGGACATATACTTCAGCTGGTTTATTCTACAATGGTTTCAGGTTTAAAGGACCTGTGAGGAAAAAAAAAAAAAACAAAACAAAACCACAAACTTTAAAACATTTAATACCAAAAGTTAAACTGAGATTTTTTCTAGATGTGTTTAAGACTGCAGAATTAGATACAGAATTGAAATTTTACACATCAGAGAATATTGCCTTGTATTTCATGGTTCTGGATAATTACTAGATGCCAGTGGATAACTTAAACATAGCTTAGAGTCATTGACATTAATGTGTGACAGACAGCATTACAGAACATATTTAGCAATTTTAAATGAAAAAGTAGAATGATATTTGAAAAAAAAAAAAAACCATAAAAATAAAATTCAAGATTATCACAACAGGAAAGATGCACTGCCCTCTTTAAAGTAAAGCCAAAAATGTTTTTCAGTACAAAATAAAAAGAAATGGAAGGAACTATAAAAGTAAGGATTCAACAAGTTAAAAAGAAACTAAATTTAATTGTCAATTATTGTCAATTATAACTAGTTAAAAAATTAAGATTATATGGTTAAACCATCTCCTCAAGCAAGCCAACCTAATTTCAAATCAAACACTGACATCATTATTTATTAAGTTAAATTTCTGGCATTTGCATCTGTATTTCAGCAGTTCAGATGTTTTAACAAAATTTCTTAACAGTGAAAGGCATAGGATATTTTGACACAAGTCCAGACCCAAATGTTATTAATAAACAAACATAACTAATGAAATTAAGAGTACAGACTACCTGTAGTTATTTAGCCACTCATGCCCAATATATAAACATTGGAAGAACATGGAGCATGAAATTATCCAAAATAAGTAAGATATAATCAGAATCAATTTATGAGATGCCAATTTATATCTCAAATATTAGAAATCAATATGCAAAAAAAGCTTAGTGACTTGCAAGTTGCATGCCTCTTACCAGTGTTTATTCCAACTCTGTTGTTGTTCAGCTGCGTAGAATTTACAAAATTCTAACAAGAATACCAGAATTCTAACAAGATGGAAGTAAACGTCATCTTAAACATTTATAACATTAATAGTACACCTAGGGAATCCATTAATGGTTTGTTTTAACCATATTATTAAAGACATCATGTGATTACTGCTTTGTTTTAAGGGAAAGAAACACGCCCTTAAACACTAATATTTTTATTATTTATGTTCAATGCTATTTAAATTTACTGTTCTATTTTTCCTTAAGAGTTCTAGAATTCATTTAAGAAATAAAAGAGTAAATAGCACACAGATGAGGAATTTAAACAATGAAGAGGCAAAAAAGTAAAGTGAATAGTTAAAGAGAAAAGGCTGGATCACATTTAAGATGGGGAAAAACAAAAGGCAAATCTTGTAAAATCTGAAAAAGTAAGGTAGGGGTGTGAACGTGTGATGTGTGACAGGTGGGGTAAAATGAGACAGTTGGGAGGAAAGAAATAAAAATGAAGAGCACAAATTAGACAAGACATTCATTTTAAGCCCTTAACAGGCTGGATCTCATCGTTGTCATCAGACAGGAAATGTCAGAGCTGGCACATTTGTTTTTTTATGCTTTTTACTTGTTTTAAAAAAAGTCTGTGTCTTGCAATACATAAAAAGTCTATTTGCTTTAAAGAAAAACACATCTCAATTTGTTCCCATTTTTGCTCCTACTCAATCTTTAACAAACTTCAATTCTATTATATTGGAAACTACAATAATTATAAGGTTTAATACTTCCATTATATTTTGAGTTATTTTATTTAATACCTGAATAGGAGTTGAATTCTTTAAAAATAACTAAACTTTGCACTTATAACTACAGGTGGCTTTCTGGAGGAGGTGAGTATTGCATAAGACGACATGTAGTAAGTGCTATCTCACAAATACAAACAAATCCTCACTGTAAAGTTCACAATTTTTGAAGGAATGTAGATAGTATTTCCAAAATAAAAGAACAAAATGATTATGTCAAAAACAAGTTTCTAAATTTATTTTCCAATTAATGCAAAGAACTTAAAGGTACATAGTTTTATAATACAGGCTTTATTAAATTTCTGGAAAGGATATTTGGGACCTGAAAATAATGGCACTGTATATAATATGTTACCAGTCTTCTCTCAATATGACCACTTCATTAATCTGTGTTGTTCTGTCAAATAAAAAAAATAAATCCTTGTATACTGGAACATGGCAGAAAAGGCAAATGCGGTAATTACAATGCACACGTCCATAACTTGCTACTGTATTTCTTCTACATAATCTCAAGGTTAAATTCAAATGAAGAACACTACCAGCAAGAAAGTGTACATAGTAACTGTCATTCTTATTAATTCAGTATTTTTAGAAAATGCTCTTTTTTTTTTTATTTTTAACTGAAATGATATTTTGAACTTTCTATTTAAAAATGTTTATCTCAGAGTTACATATGAAAATAAAGTATTTCCATACCGAGGGAATGGACTTCTACCTCCTGTACAGTTTAGATCTTTATACGCTATATAAGGCATCCTACTGTCTCAAGTCCTCCATCAATTTTATCCATAAATTAACAACATTAGCAACAGGGTCTAGTATATTTAGAAAAGATAAGAAAATATTCAGCTGGAAAAAATGTACATTTTCTTATAATTTATAATTCTCGTTACCGTCTTTGTATGCTCTTAGTGAAGGCCAAATGGATGGAAAGTGGAAGTAAAGATTTTGGATTTTACAGATGCAGGTAAAAGATGACAGAAGAGCAAGGCAGGGAAGGACCAGATAAGGGATTTAGAACAGACACAATGTGTCAAACTAACAATACACCTACACCTATTTCTAACAGTGAATGAATGATTAAGGAAAAAAAAGAAATGAAACACATCAGGTACAGTGGTGCCATCCAGTCTCTGATAGACAGGGATTTCCAAATCCAAGGGTTGAATTCAGACCATCAAGATTAAAAGCTGTGAGTAGACCCATCCACTATGAAAATTTCAAATGTCTGTTCTCCTCTATTTGTAGTTTAAATAAATGTATTGTCAATCACAGTTCTTTACTTCGATTTCCACATTCTATGAGAAAATCTAGCAAATAAAGATTCAACAAGCTTTATCAAGCTTCAATCTACTTCCGTAAAAGAACTGATACCATCGTTCTGCAAATCTTTCCATATGCGCTTTTCTTGAAAGGTTCTAAACATTGCCAGGAAATTCAGTTATTAAACTTGGAAGCATATTGAGTTAATGGTTTGCATTCACAGAAAAAGTAAGATAAATAAGCAAATCTACTACTTTGAACGTTTTACTCACATATTACACCAAAACAGGCAATAGAATTTAAATGAAGACAATATTGAGCCCTCTGCAGTACTATACTTCTGGATTATATCATTTCTATAGATACACAAGTATTATCTCATTTTGCTTTTCTTTGAAAACTAATTAAAATAGCCACTGTGTTATATTAGACTTCATAATCTTAAGCCATTATATACTCCACTCTGTTGTATCTCAACATGTTTCCATTTTTATTTACCTCTCTTCAGACTACACAAGATAGATGTGCTATTATTCTCATTTTGCAGGAAGAATACTATGGCTTGCCCAAGGTCAAAAAGGAAGCTCATGTCATAAGAAATCAACTAATTCCATTCAACTTTCCCAAATCATAAGCTGAAGGCCTTAACATTAAAATGTATTCTGGGCCACCTTAATTTAAAATTCTTTAAATACTACCACCATTATGATGTCTTAATTATACCCTTTGCTGCAGTCATCCTCTTCTTTCCTCCCTATACCTTCCTCACCTTGCCTTGCATGTAGGATCCTTTCACAACTCAATAGTACCCTCAGCAGCCAGCAAAAGCCGTTCAAGAAATGTCATGATCAGAAATGCAAGAATTTATGCACCCTATCCACTACTCTTTGCTGCCAACTCTTTTCTCCCTGTTCACAGAAAAGTAACGGGCGAAGTACTCTTTTCTGGAGGGTATAGTTCTCCATCTAACAAGTGTCTGGCTTGAGGAGGGCTGGAGGATCTGCTGTAATCTGGCTGATTGATGCACAACTAAGGTTATTTTTACAGGCGCAATTTACAGAACAGTTATGTCTTAGTCTACAAAATTACAAGGTAAAAGCTATTATATAGTCGGTGAAGGGTCTAGAGCACAAGACTTATGAGGAGCGGCTGAGGGAGCTGGGGTTGTTTAGTCTGGAGAAGAGGAGGCTGAGGGGAGACCTTATTGCTCTCTACAACTACCTGAAAGGAGGCTGTAGTGAGGTGGGGGTCGGTCTCTTCTCCCTAGTAACGAGTGATAGGATGAGAGGAAACGGCCTGAAGCTGCGCCAGGGGAGGTTTAGGTTGGATATTAGGAAAAACTTCTTCACCGAAAGGGTGGTCAAGCATTGGAACAGGCTGCCCAGGGAAGTGGTTGAGTCTCCATCCCTGGAGGTATTTAAAGAACGGATAGATACAGTGCTCAAGGACATGGTATAGATGGACTTGGCAGTGATAGGTTAACGGTTGGACTCGATGATCTTAAGGGTCTTCTCCAACATTAACGATTCTATGATTCTATGATTCTATGATATAGCCTCTTTCTTAAGATGTCAGGTAACAAAACCACCAAGGAATTTCAGTACTCAGCTAAAACAAGTTATATATTTTAGAAAGGTATCAAAACTAAATGAAATTTTTTTACTGAAAAATGAAGAAAATATTTTTATAAGTTTTTTCAAAGGTTAATTATGTGTGCAGTTAAAAATGTGCTCTTATTTTCCATTTGACTTTATCCGGCTTCATCATGCATTTTTACACATTTGCCTGCTACATTACAGAATATTCCACAGGGAGATACTTCATCTTTGAAATTATTCAGGTATTTTTTATTTTTTTAAAAAGTGGTATACTAACTGAAACTCTCTTAGCATTTTAAGAAAAAAAAAAAACAATAAACAAACAAAACTGAGAGCAGATCTGGAGAACAAGTCCTTAGAACTGTTGAATATACATAAAAAGCAATGGACTGAAGATTTTCAACACATCTACAAATCAAGGCTATTTAAAAAATTGAGATAGTTAACATCATAAAGTATATTTGAAACATCTAGAAATGCCATAACCAAGGACACTGCAAGACTCTCAGCTGAGATGCAGTAGCTACAAGACGCGGTCTCTATTGAGCAAACACTCAGGTCCATGAGCCTCACATTAACTGAAAACTGGGAAATTCTTGCATCTGGGTCAGACGGTAAAATAGTGGAAGAATCTTCTCTAATCACAGTAATGAAAATAGCATTTTTTGTTTCAAATCCAGCTCTACAATGCCTTGAGATTTTAGTATATTATCTGGGGTCACTGCACGGGATCCTTTCAAAGGAAAGTCAGACCTACAGTATAAAAGGATGGGATGCCTGTGTTGGGCCAGCTCTTGTCCTTTTGGTAAAAACATCTGATGAAGCAATTGGTTTCCTTTATCTTATCTGTAAGAGACTGGAGTATGTTTGGATACATTTGTGCTCCTACCTGCTCTTTGACCAATACTACTACTTATTTTGCCTACTGTAAAGTGTATTTTGCCTACTGTAAAGTGGAGTGAGAGTCCAAGAAGCACATGGAGGACATGCTCCAAAATGACAGACAGTGATCATTACTGTTTATTGAGTTGTTCACTCAGCATGGCATGACCACAAATATAAACCCTTTTTGACATAATTCTTCTTTCTGGTCTGGTATATCGAACATTGTATCTGCAAGACCCAGAGAAACAGGGTCTTACTGTAACCACCTGGTAAGGGTGCCCTGTAGCTAGGTCGTTTACTGTCCACTGTGTGTGCAGCCTTCTGTGCTTTTAAGTGGGGAAGAAGAATAGACGAAGTGCAGGGAGTTCTAAAACCCATGTTGCAACAGTCCCTGGGGAACCACTGCCTGCTGGCATAGGTTAAAGCAACGCAGAGGCCTGGGGCTACGTGGAAAATCAAAGAGCTATAACCATCTCCCTGACAGCCCCACAGTGTAAACTAGGTACACAGAAGAATCCAAGTCTTTGTGTACACGAGGGAGAAGATCAGTGTTTATTTATCTCATTTTCTGGAAGATTTTGTCTGTCAATACATTGAACAAGGTAAAAGCCGTATCAGAAGGTGAAAAAGGTATAATATTGAGACATTTGAGAGAGATCTATGAGAAGATCTGATGCTTGCAAAAAAAGAAGCTGGGATAAGCTCTCAAAACCTTGTTTCTCAGAAGATTTGTATGATTCAGAGAATCTAGTGGATTGAATAATTCCTAGCCAGGCACACATTAATGATTTACTTTGCCTGGAGACAGAAGTGAGTAGAGCTTTTCAAACTTTGCCATCATTTGTTATCCAGCATTTATTGCCTTCACATAGAGTGCAAATGCACCACGCTTTATAATTAATACTACTTGGCCTTGAATTAACAACATGATGAGGATCTGAACTTCCCACAGCATCTTATAAAATCAACATATATGGTTAGATCTGGAAACTTGCAGAAGCTACTAAGTGCCTTTTCCCAGGCATTCAGAGAAGAAGTCAAGATAAAGACTGTAAAGCTAAGCTAGGACAAGAAACATATAGACCAGCATTCACTGGATATGATCATTCAGTTGAAGGATCAGCTGTTACCATGCCACGTTCCTGAATAACAGAGTGCTATTACCTTTCAGTGTGTCTCCTTGTCAGATGTTTACTGCTCCAGTAAAAAACCTCATTCTCCCCATCTTTTCTAGTCTAAAAACTGTCATCTTTAAATGTATTCGATTCCTGTACACCTTTCCATCATTCTGTTGCTGTGGTAAGACTGAGCACATGCAAGATGTGTCGTGTTCAGGTGTGCCCTTTGCCTTTTTTAGTTATTGTTGGATGAGCATGAGAAATACAGAACATGAGTACCTGTATCCTTAGCTGTGGCTGAGGAGCTTTTAACAGAGCTTTGAGGAATACAGAAGGCACATGCAATGTTTCTCCTCTCAAAGCAGCTAATTCTGCCGGTCTGCTCAGGTACGTTAGTGCAATGTGATGGCAGTTCTTTACCTTTCCATCTACAGACTGCTGCAGCAGCATCACAACTGCCAAACAGAACATGTGCTTTGCCTCCCATAGCCACCTCTGGTTACTCTGAGTTTTACAAGTGGCACTTAAGTACAACCAGAATTTAACTTCTAGGAGCAAAATAGTTTGCATGTTAAAAAAGCAAATTAATACGTTTAAATTATTTTCAGAACTGAGAAGGAAAAGACTAAAGGATCTTTATAAAAATTGCTGTCAAATGTAGTTAGAATGTACTTAAGCATAAATGCATACATGAATAAAAACATTATAAGTATTATAAAAATCCATTGACATTCCTATTAATATCAAAATATCATAGTTTGGGATTAAATTTAAGATTGAAACTACTTTACTTGCACTAATGAATAACACAATAAATACTAACAAGATTATTGGAATGACCACGTCATTGAAGGGTTAATGGCTCTAGTTATGGTAGAAATTTAAATATCATGGGGAGGCACCTCCTGACCCAGCCATCACTGAGAATTATGCAGATTCAAATGGGAGCCACACAGGCTTTGATTTCCCCCAAGGATTGATGAACAAGTACAAAATAATAGAAAGTGACAGGAAGCAGATGACTGAGGTCTAATTTAATGTCATTCTAAAAGACAATATACCTTAAATTGGCCTTAGGAAAATTATGGGTTACAAACAAGAGAACAGAAACATGCACTTTTTCATTTTAGTTCACTAATTTAAAAAGTAATCCTTTGAACAAATGAACAGTGAAACAATTGTCATTTGGCAATGAAAAATTGCCAAACTTAAGTAGGCATACTTTGCATAATTTGCAATTTATCAGAATAGGCTGTAATCTTAAGAGGGAAACCCTATTAAACAAAATAATGAAATTATCTGAAGGATTTTATGCAAATATTGATTTGAGACTGCTATGAAGACAAAAAATTAATAGTTCTTAAATAGTATGATAAAATGCAGTGAGGATATGCTCAGGAAAATTTTGCCATTTTAGTAAAGGATTAGCTACACATGCGCTTGTTGAGAAATAAAAAAATCTATGCTGAAAAGTTTTTTCTAAGAATAAAGCTAGAACATTTTAATACTTTTAATTACTAAGGATCAGAAATTACCTTCTACATGCCAAAGTTAAGCATAAACCGTACTTCAATCCAAATCTCTCAGATTTCAGTAGATGCTTTATGTAATACATACTTACATCATTTCACATTACAGAAGTTATAAATATGAACATTTGGATAATCTGAAACAATTGCATTTTACACCAGAAGAAATAGCACTTGACATTTTTTTACTTCAGAAACTATGCTATTTATCCTGCATAACTTTTTTCAGTTCTTTATCAAAGAATAGAGGTATCCCAAATCAGGTACTTGCTCAATAGTTGTCTTAAAATCACCACTTATTTTTTCTCAGCTAGTATTTCAAAATAGGAAATTACTTTTGATAATAAATAATTCAAAACAGATTTATATAGCATCAAATTAAAAATCTAACAATCAGATATAAGGCTTTGGAAAGGCTTACTGTAGTACATTACAGCATTGTCAGAAAAGATATGATAATTTTCTCTAAAAATTGGAGACTTCTTAATTCATTTTTTAAAAGGGGCAAATAGCTGCTTTTAAAGCATGTACAAATACCTGATCTCACAAAGAAGGATCACAGATTCCCTATTATGATCAACACAGGAAAAAGAAAAGTGCATTGTGCAAGTACTCCATCTGTAACGTAATCACATGGTAGACCTAGAGGCGTCTCAACAGTGCTAACAGAACTGCCGCAGGAATCTGCAGAGCAGCCAGATGCCAGCCCTGGAAAAATATGTAATATTGCATGATATCTGCATCCTGTGACTGGCATTCAAAAAGAAGCCATAAGACTAGTCCAATGTTTAGGGCTGAACAGAAGTCTGCTACTTGCATATATTTTCATTACGTGTAGGGCGATTTTTCTTTTAAGGATAAATTAAACAATGCTGATAAAAAGTGTGTACCCCCAAAAGTTTTCTGAGAAAGAGCTATGTATAACCCTATCCACACAGAAAATATATATTGTAAAATTCAACTATATTATGTTAACAGTAAACCAAATGTGGCAGATAAATTAGTGACCATACCAAAGTATTTGCATTTTTTAAATTGTATATGAAAAGAAGCTTTTAAGCAAATTTCTCCCTTTAGAAGAATTCTGCACATATTTTACAAACTAAGCACAGCAATAATATATATCTGTAAGATTAACAAAAGTAATTCTTTCCTAAAAATCTATGTTTTATATAAGTGGTGAGTATGCTGTTTTAGAATGAATCAAGGCTGGAATAATCTTTGTTTACACCTTTCCTTAAAAGATGGCACATTTCCTACAAACAAAAACTTACGTAATTTAGAAACAATGTAAATGCTATTGCCATTGGAAAATAGTCCCTTGATTGTTATATTTCCTGACATCAGGTTGTTTTCCTGCATGTAACGTCCATTGTTCAGTGACATTTGCAGTAATCTTCAAAACTAAATTTTAGTTTATATGACATAAGAAACATATAATTTTATTTAAAGAAAACACACAGAAAGAGGGGGAGGGGAGAGAAAATATGACACTAAATATAGTAACATATGTTAGGCAAATGGTCTAGCAAATCTGAAAGAGTTAAAACTGCAGCATACAGCTTTTACAGACCTCATTCACTGAAGGTTTTCAGGGCATCTAATCTACTGTATATTGTCCAAGCCCTTCACCTGGATGAAGTGTTCACTACAAACCAGGAGAACCAATCTGCCCAAGGGACTGGTGGTAACTAAGCAACAGAATACCTGATGGAGACTTTGATCATATGACGAAATTTCTCACAAAGAAGGAGTTGCCTAAGAAAAGGGAGTTGAAAGCTTTTTTAAACGGCATCTTCCTAACTACAGCATTAGGCTTGAGAATCTCCCTTGCCATTTGTGGTGGAACTTCATAGTTGGAGTCCGTTTCCATTCATAGCCAAGGCCCAGAAGAATCTCTTCTCAATTTGAAACAGTTTCCTAACTGTCTTTAATCGTGTGCCCAGTTCTGCATACCAGATTTATCAGGAAAATAGTAATTATTTACATTACAAACATTTTTATGTCTAATGTAACACCTATTTTAGATAAGACAACTGCAAAATTAACATCAATGATCACAGAGAAAATAGAGCACAGAGAAAATAGAGCACCTGATATCTACTGTAATTTCAAAGAAAGAACCTATGTGTTTTAAGGTTTGGTGCAAGGTGATATTAATACTACCACTACTGCTTTCTGTGTTTTACATAAAGCTGCAGAGGCTGTCTATTGGTCTAGGATAAAAAAAGATGTCGGCACCAGTTTCATTTCCTTGTTTTTCTCACAAAAGGAGAGAAAGGTTCACATAATCAATATAAGCTTTGTCAGACGTACATAGGAATCTCTCTACTATGCAATTTTCTGTTTCTCAGAGGAGAATGGTATTCTTAAACACCCGTGTTCAATGCTAATAAGATACACAACATACATTCACTTCGGAGAATGAAGGAATTGTAACACATTACAATCCAGAAACAATTCAGTTGGTATGACCAAGATATATAACCAGAAGATTGTCCAAATTAATCAATGCTTTTTGTAGTATTAACAAACTGTCTGTGTGTCTATAGACAAATCAGCACCCTATGAAGAAGGAAAACTGATTAGATCTTCTATCTTAATGCTAAAAAGGGACAAAAATTGGGAGAGCAGATATTTGCAATACCACCACCATGAGTACAGAAGCAATCTATGAAAATAACTCTGCCCTCTAAACAAGCAGTTACAAAGATATACCCTTCAGTTTTTCACTCTTCTGCTGAGCATGATTACTCGCATACTTAATTTCGTATCAGCTGGACTTTCAACAAAAGAGAAAATTACTGTTCCCTCAATTATACCTTGAGTACCATATGTATAATACATCCATATTTGTCAAGTTAAATTGAACAAAAACATGCCCCAAAGTAAAACAAAACTATTCCAAAAAGTAAAAAGATAATTTTTTGTAAGTAAATTCAGGAGAAAACATAGGTTTGATGAAGTTGACAAGGAATCAAGATATAAAGACTGAAGAACAACTAAGTATCCTTTTATTTTGAGCTTTTAAATCATCTAGACATGAAAGCCTGACTATATTATCACCCAGACTCTTCCAAATGTTTCCATACTCATTCATAGAATCATAGAATAGTTTGGGTTGGAAGGGACCTGTAAAGGTCATCTAGTCCAACCCCCCTGCAATGAGCAGGGACATCTTCAACTAGATCAGGTTGCTCAGAGCCCCTTCCAACATGGCCTTGAATGTCTCCAGGGATGTGGCATCTACCACCTCTCTGGGCAACCTGTTCCAGTGTTTCACCACTGTCACTGTACAAAATTTTTTCCTCATATGTAGGCTACATCTACCCTCTTTCAGTTTAAAACCAGTACCCTTTGTCCTATTGCTACAGGCCCTATTAGAAAGTCTGTCCCCATCTTTCTTTTAAGCCCCCTCTATCTACTGGAAGGTCACAATAAGGTGTCCTTGAAGCCTTCTCTTCTCCAGGCTGAACAGCCCCAACTCTCTCAGCCTGTCTTCACAGGAGAAGTGTTCCATCCCTCTGATCATTTTTGTGGCCTTCCTCTGGACGCGCTCCAACAGGTCCATGGCTTTCTTGTACTGAGGACTCCAGAGCTGGATGCAGTACTCCAGGTGAGGTCTCACCAGAGCAGAGTAGAGGGGCAGAATCACCTCCCTCGACCTGCTGGCCACACTTCTTTTGATGCAGCCCAGGATATGGTTGGCCTTCTGGGCTGTGAGCGCACATTGCCGGCTCATATCCAACTTTTCATCCATCCAGTAGCCCCAAGTCCTTCTCTGCAGGGCTGCTCTCAATCCCTTCATCCCCCAGCCAGCTAATGGATCCCCTATCCTATTAATGGATATTCGTTAATATATTGATGATATTTCATAAACAAAACTTTACTGATAATAGTTATTATACTAATAAATAGCTTATGCAGAGTTTCAAAGGAGAGTCCATCATCTTCAGTCTTCCGGAACTCATTCATTCAAAAAATTCATATACTCTAATATCAGATAACATTTTACCAGCTAACATGACTATTAAGAATTGGAAAATGAAGAAAGAGGGTTTTATTATTTTCACATTTTGTTTTAACGGACAGAGGGATAGATAACATTGTAGAAGACATTAATTGGAAAGGTTAAGTAGTTATTGAAAGAACTACTGAAGCCTTATGTGACTAGAAAAATAGGTGTGATCTGTAAAAATCCCGAAGTGGTTGATACTAATGGAACAAGCCTAACAACAAAAACCTGATGTACTAACACAGAATGTGAAACCCTATATTACAGAGGCAGCACACAGAGTGGAAGATTATGATTGGAACACAAGTATTGAAAGGCATGAGTTTTTCAGAAAATACAGAAGAATAAATGTAGTAAGGTAGCACTGTACATTAATGACGAAATATAACACAGTCTGACCTAGAAGTAAAACTCAAGATACTTAATACATTGAGGGCAACAAAATAATCTTCGTTTCAGAATTTTAAATCAACTGCCATGTGTACTCAAATATCCAATAACAAATATTTTCAACAGATTTTTATGGCAGAGAGGCCATCAGATGAACAGAGAATAGTGAATATAAATTATGTTTTAAAAAGGAGGAAAAAAATCCATTAAACTAGAAAGCACTCTAACAAGCCATGAAATAGTTTGAAGTAATGTGAGTTTTTTTCTTATGTTCTAGTAAGAACCAAGACAGTTGCAGCTAAGGAATGCTGTCATGGTTAGAGCAATGAAGTGCATCTCACACAAGAGGAAGCAAGAAGGATTTGGTCTAGTCTAGGAGAAAAAAAAGGCTGAAAAGACATGCGACTGTTGTTTAAAAATATATGGAGAGGAGGTAAAGAGCAAAGAGGATGCAGAGATTTTTCAGGGAAGTTCTATTAAAACAGGAAGAAATTTATATTAGAGAGACATGAAAACTTTCAGAATGGGAATTGGAAGAAAGCTTCTAATCATTGGAGCAGTGAAGCTCTCAGACAGCCTTATTATAGCAAAACTGAGAGTAGAAATCCCAATTAGTTTTTTTAGGTGGAATTTAATCTAACAAGGATAAGTGTTGTATGATATGGCTCCTGGTTGTAGCACAAGACTGACCCTGACATTATGGTCCTCTTCAGTTCCACTTTCTTAAAGCCTCAATTCAGTCTAGACTTTTAATAAGGATCTCTGGCAGATAAGTACAATAGTGATCCTACTTTTTATTTCCTTGCTGTTATTTGGAAGACTTAAAGTCACATTTCTCAATTATCAAAAAAGATTTTTGTCAGTTATCTCAGCTAGCAGCAACACTGATGGCCTGTTCCCTTGTTTTACAGACTTCATAATTGTATTTTCTGGATCTTGGGAGATATGTGATTAACCATAAAGCATTCAACAGACACTTGGTTGTCTATGCAAAACTTGTTTCCAGAAACGTCTGTGCTATATTCAATCTTGGTGGGGCAAAACCAAGTTACTGCAGGCTTTAACATGTTTGTTGGGAATTATCCAAATTCTTTAAGTTTTTTAGTGAGATAAGTTCAGTTGTCTCCTTTCACAGAACCTGAAAAATCAGTCCTTAGACCAAGTTCTGTACTTTTTACAGAGCGAATGGTTATATCAGGTCTTCAAGAATATTTTTCCTTCCATACGTCATTAAAGACTGGGAGAAGCAGCTCATGAAATACTTCTTTTTTTCCTTAACTGATCACTTTAATGTATTATTATTACTTAGCCTATAAACATTTAGTCAATATTCAAGTAAAAAAAATGTATGTATGTATATGTAAATATTAAATAAATATTTATTAATCCAAACAGCAAGAATGAAATGTCATACTTTCCAGCGTTATACATATAAACATAATCTAGCAAATTAGTGATGTACATGCTTAACCAAAGTGACTAATTACACTACTGAATTTAAAACACTTAGTCTTACCAGTAGAATTCCATTGCTGTACTTCACTGACAACATTTTAAAAAATTCTCCAGTAACTCACAATTGACTGTTATCTTGTCAGCAACTTATTCTTCTGTTGATAAGCACATTTTGACAAGTTTTCAAAAAAATCTGCTGCTTTCAAGAAGCTGGTCAGTACAAGGCTTGCTTAACCTTCCCAGTAAGCTGAGAGGGAGTTAAAAACTGTGGGAAGAGAATGAGAAGAAATATTATCTTTTTCTGCTGCAATGTTAGTAGATAGATAGAATTAATGTAATATTTTTGTGTTTGCCAGCATACTGACTTATATTAATGATTCTGTAACTAGGTGAAGTTTGTTCTTTTATATCTGGACAACTGTTCCCATATAGTAATGTATAGATTACAGTATATTTTCACCTGTGATTTTCCATATTAGAACAAAGAGCACAATGCTATAACACAATTACATTTATAATCCAAACTACACATAAAATAAGACTTCACAAATGAACTAGCTTCAATCAATCTCTAAAATTTCATTTCCATCTAAGCTTTCCAACTACACTTCTCAGGTAGGTAATCACATGCATTAAAACAGAAGTCAAGCAGGTGTTTTCATTGATGTAGTGTAGCTGAATGCATAAAGAATTTCCGTCCTAAACATGGCTGTCTGAATTGCACAGTAATCAAATGTTAAAACAATGTGAATGTCCGTTGTCGTTGGCTTCCCCCTGTATATTTTCCCCCATTCCCCACTCTCAGAAAGTATCCACTCAATTTATATATTGAAACTAAAATTTTACACAATATAAAGGTTATACACTTTGAGGACCATTTTTATCTTCTTCACATACCATTTCTTCCTTCTACATAATCTTCTCCCTTCTGACACCAGAGACGTCAGGATCAGTAGTAATAATGGACTGTAAGTAAGCTTTAACGCAGAATTGTGGAGGTACATAAATTTTAGGACATAGATGCCCTGGTTAAACCTTTTTTAAGAGCTCAGTCTGGGAAGCAGGCTAAAACATAGCATGCTTTTGATCTTACTCAATACATCCACATCACTTCTTGCAGAATGCCTGTATTATGGGCTACCTGGACAAAGCTGAAGTTCTTTCACTCCTCTTCCGAAGTGCTTTGATGATCACATCAGGCTGTGCTAAGAAAGTTTGGTTTTGCACCAGTGAATAATTGGCAACTTTGATCAAGAAGCCAACTCAGGCTTGCAATCAATATATAGAATTAGGTATGTATAATACTCATATACTCTGCTAGTTAGCCCAATGGCACCTCACTTCTACTTTGAACAACTGTTGTCTTTAAGACTCCAGGACATAAACTGGGAAAAAATCCCACTTACCTAGAAATTATGTGAAAACATTTTTTGTATACAAGACACCAGAGTGTGACAACTTGATAGATGGCACAGAACTCACATGACTCAGCTATGTGAAACAGAACTGTAATGGCTCAGGGCAAAATTTCACAATGAGGAATATTGGCAACTGGTTTCTTTCCTACAATGGTAGAAAAAGATTCACAATAATAGTGAATCATCGCTTTAGCTCATGGTACAGGCTGCAACAGATTCTCGTCTCACATAGTTGCCTGCCTGTTGCCTGAACTGTGAGACCTCTTCAGAGGTCCAATAACTCCCAGATGGTGCCAAGATACAGATGTTTATCACTAGTTCTGGACAAAAGACTGCAGCTCATAAATCAGATCTGAACTCAACAGGGTTGCAGCACTCTGAGATGGGACAACAGAACTCTCTAATGTTCTGGTTGCTCTTAAGAAAATGTTTGGTTAAGTCAGCACAGCCTGGCAGTCTAGCACTTAACTATTTTCAGATGTACAAAGTTAAGTAAGGTATTGCTCTGTTTCTTAGTGTAAGGATTACGAAACAAATTGTTCAGCAATACAAAGGGAAAGATGAATTTAGCATCGTTTGCCAGAGAAGAAAGTTTAGAAAAAATTTATTTTAATGTCCTTGAAACCTGCAAGTCACCATAAATTGAGAAGACAGTTTTGATTTACATCCCCAATTCATTCAAAATAAAACTGAATTATTAGTTTAATTTTTAAATGGTAATACTTACTTTGTTAATGCTGAATTTAAGTAATTAATCAAGATACAAAATGACAAATGCAGCGGATTATTAAAAAGAAAAAGAATAGAAACAAGTTTAAAAGATCTTTGGAAAAATGGACAAATTTCAAAGTATACAACAGTAGGCTTTTTAATTTTAGTAAAATTATGGTATAAAGTACAGCAAACTACATTTGTGTGACATACAATAAATCTAGTGTATGCACTACAAACAGGCCTGGTCTTTTGGGGTCTTTTAGGCATCACAGGAATAAATTAAAATGAGTTTATGGAAATAAAACCATAACACGAAACAAACATCTTTGAGAAATGCGCAACGTCAGAATGTTTCATCTTTACAGACTTAAGGCCCTCATGTTAAAACTTAAAACCAATTTTAAACCCAATTTTTCAGGACTCAATTATTTAGAATAATTGAAAAGACAAAACAGAGTGCTATCTGCAAATGAAATGAAAAAGACAGAATTAAAGCAAATAAAATCTTCAATTTCATTTTTTGGGTCTTTTTTCTTACATTCAGCTTTTAAGCCAGTAAATAATTACCTTTGAGAGGTTCTAACAATTAAAGAATAACATTGATTAATTAGGAAAGAAAGTGAAGAATACTAATCAATCCTAAAGACAGTTTTTCTTCTCCCACCTCAAACCTTTTCGTCACCCACAAACAATGTGTTTTCTAAACTGTTCAGATTCTTTTAAAAAACATTCATATTCTTGTCCGTTCACACAAAACTCTCTTGGTGAGCATTGTTTTGGGAGGAGTGGGTGGTAGGCAGGGGGCACAGGATGTGGAGAGAACAGATAGGATGTCAGGTGAAGATGGAATGCTGTGCCCTCTCTAACCAGCTGAAGACTCTGCATGATTGTTTTCTTACAAATAATACCTGTGGGTGTTGAAACAGTTCAAGGAATCTATCAAACATACCCTTTCACTTTGCTGTTGTAACTCTATAAAATTTATTCTCATTTCAAAAGAATCTTGGCAATAATACCTGTAGGTGGTTGAGTAATTTAGAGAAAATCTGTCAAACCTACTTCCACTGACTTTAGCAATAGAATTCTGTAATTACTTTCAAAGTTGTAAAATGCAATGATTTATTTTCAGTACATTCAGAAAGTTCTAGACTGAGCTTTTTTTTTTTAGTTTAATGACTTTTAATAAGCTTAGTAGATGAACTAACTCAAAGAGTAGGTCTAATAATTGTGCAGCGTTTCATTTAACTCACAATAAGGAAAACAAGTCAGTGCTGCATTTAGGTAACAGATAGGACACTACTGAAAGTATAGTCCCGTCTTTCTGCAGGAAGATAGTCCACATTTAGCTGTGTCCGTACATAACTCTGATAGATCTGAAACTAATCTTGATTCAATCTTTTCCATGTAAAACTACATGTGTTTACAGAATATTTATGAACAATATAACTGAAGATCTCTTTCTCCTGCTCAACAGATATATTTAATATTTGTTAATTAAGAATAACAGAACAAAATAGAAAACTCAGAAATGTATTGTAACCCTAGTTATACTAGAAGAATCTCTTAGTGCCCCCAGACTCAGGCACACATTCAAATTACTTTGTTTAACAACCTACCCTTTGTCAGCTGAGCTAAATGAGTGAACATTTATTCACTTTTAGTCCATGACAAATGTGATCTAATTTGACCTTGCACAATCCCTAAAGAAAGAAAGGTAGTCTGAGATGAACTGAAATAATCTCAGTGTGGATAAAGACAGATAAAATACAGGAATTTAATAATTTGTCTGACAAGTCCTTAGAACCTGGACCCAGATGACCACAATTATTTTATATGCCATCAAAGGCGAAGATAGTATATCTCAACACTTTTGAGTTTATGAATTCTAAATGCTCACAAAAGTCAAACTCATAGTTCTGTGCATAGAGGCATTTCTTTCAAATATGTACAGGCATTGGTTTGTGGTAGTCCAATTTTCTAAGACTGGCAATAAAATGGAAAGTAACAAATTCTTTTTCCCTTTCCTGCCCTGTCATCACCAAAGAACCCATGTCCCATTTGGATTCACCTGATTATGCAGGAGGCACCCCAGCACATCACATCTTCAAAAGGTGAAATTGTTTGTGGTCAGTGAGGCTTAATCAAATATGAGTGGCAAATGCACTGGACAAAGATGTTGGACCCTGCTATAATTAAAACTTCATTAGTCCCAAATGGGAGTTTAATTTCTAATTTACAAAAGAATATCATCCCCCATCTGTGGTTTACATTTTGACTAATGCATAATTTTTTAGCGTGAACCATATGTCTCTAGCAAACATTCATGTTCAAACAGGGAGAAGGCAAAAATAATGGAAATTCATGGTGAAAAACAATCCAGAAATGAAATTTTTAAAGTATTCATTTAACTCCTTCCCACAATTTCAGACAGTTTTCCAGCATTTACTTTTACCCATATATTCTCGGTGCAGAAGAAATTCACATTTAAATTATGGTGAAAAAGTACAGGACAGTGTTAGCAAACTATGGCATCAGAGCAAGAGCTACCTTATCAGAAACATGAAACATGAGTACCATAGCCACCCTAGTTACAATAATGCTCTGATACTCAAAAGAGAAACTGTTTATAAATGACATACCAAAGTTGAAGGAAAACCAGAAGCAATAACGTTCTTGCTGCTTATAAAAAAGAAAAGATTTAATCAGTCATCCTCTTAATAAACATGCTGTATCTATGCACCTGGTGACATTAGCCTTTTCTATACAAAGAAGTTTTTAATTATCCAGTTCTCAATAATCTCAACCACTTATTCTTTTTAACTAAGTAAAACGCTGCTAGAGTGCTGAACTCGACAAGCCCATCCTTCATTCTTGCTAGACATGACTGTTGGTCCCACATCTTTTGAAAATACATTTCAGAAAGCTTTAGAATTTCCAATAATTTCCCTGGGAAGTAAACTGTCTCTAGATCTAAATTAAGTTTTATTTATTTGAAATGCAATATGGCATATAGCGGAAACTCTTTATATGTTGTATCAATCAAGTGCCATCCATTTTAAAAGGAGGAAAAAAACCTATTTAACATATCAAAATAATTTTCTTACAAGATAAATAGCTCAGAGACAATTCCCCTGCAATGTATGTTTATGAAAAATCAGCAGGAGCCATTTATGGCCTCATAATACATAAATCAACTGAAAGAACACTTGGTCAGAATCTGAAACATCACAACATTAACTCACTGTGACTAGAAAGCTTCCGTTATCCCCCTTACAGGTGTCAAATCATTGTAATGTTATAATTCTTGTTAGTAGCTGGTAACAACTGAATCTATTTAGATGAGAATTGTTTCTTATATGCATTTAAATGTTGGTTTAGGGGGAAAAAAAATCATGTTTTTACACATTACCAAATGAAAAAGCAGAAAAATACTAAAAATTGTCTTACTTTTGCAGACCTAAACAATTTTGTGACAAGGCAAATGAACTATTCCATATAGACAGACATACATGCCACTAAGTGATGGAAATAAATAGGGCTTTGAAATATCAATGTTTATTTTTTCACTACAGCTTTTGCTTTCAGAATAATTACCTATGCACAAACTCTAGATGGCAACATTGCACTTACTGTATTACTAAAACAAAATGTCACACTAAGTCCCTACATATCCTCTTTATCAACATTTTATGTGCCACAGATCTATAGCCTCTTATTATAAGTGTAATGAAGCAGAAGTTATTGAAGCATTTTATTGATTGCTCAGATCACAAGTTTACTGTCATACTGAATTGGCACCTTACTTGCTGAAGCAAACTGCTGACACCTTTTTAAAAAAGTGACAACTACATCTATTTCATGACCAGAAATCCATTTTCATCTCTATCAAGACAAGAATGCAATTTTCACTTCATTTAACTGATGTTAGGCCTGCTCAAGGCATGACACCTAGAAAAAGACACAAGTTTAAGGTTCTTAAAATACTTCTGGTAACTAGAATGCAGCTCAGTTGTGGGAAAAATTTCAACCATCACTCAAATCTATAAACAATACAACATTCTAAGAATCACTTATCGGAGCTATCAAGAGGGCAGTTTTCTCTTTCAATTTCAAAATTACTGAAACACTATTTTTATATTCTTTTAATAAGAAGCTATGCTGAAATACTACAGTTTTCATATGAAATCTTGCTCTACACAAAGTTCACTTATGGGATTATTTCTTGAGTGGTCTCTACACAGGTCAAACATACAAAAAATCTATTTTTGTGTGACCTATAAAGAAGGAAATAAAGATACTTAACACCTCTTCAACAGTGTGAGTCAATGTCACATAAAATTAGAAAAGCAGAAGCTGGAAGGAAGAGGAAACAAATATTTAAGTCTAAAAAAAGGGGGGGTTACTGAACAGAGACTGTGATACTGAAGTTATTTTAAGACTACACTTTCAAAACCATAAAAACACAAATACAAGATTGGGTTGAACTGGAAATCAACTTAAGCATTTTGATTAATTTCTTCCTTTTCTTCAAATAATATCTAATAATTATTATGCCAACTTTACCACAGTATAAACTAATTTTCTGAAAACAGCATTATAAGCAGAGTAAGTATTGTTTGGTACGATTTTCTGATATCTCTATGAACTAGGATGGATATAAAATTGATAGAAAAAACATATTGGTTAAAAATACTTGGTAAAAGTGTATCATTTTGTTAGTTTCTCCCAGCCAAAACCCCTGCAAAATGATTATACCTAACAGCTAGTTTATATTTCATTTGTAAGGGAAAAAAAAACCCCAAGAGTCTTTATAAATCTTACTACATGATCTAATTACTGAAATCTCTGAAAACCAATTGAATAGTGATGACAAATATGTTTCTTATAAAGTACAAAAAATAAAAGTTATGGAGAAAAGCTTTTGTTTGCATATCACAGATGTATTCAACCTCCAGTACTTGAGTCAGCAGTTTCAAGAGAACGACACAAGAAAATAGAAGAAATACAGTATTTCTTTTTTCTTTGTTCTGGTATTTGCAATATTTAAGCTTTTTACAAGTCAGTAATATTTTTATGCATCTGCATAACAAAATGAGGAAAACCTTATGAATTAGGATGTTTATGGATGTAGCTTAGAATAACAACAGCAAAGCTGTTGGATATACAGTTTTGAAATAGTACATTTAAGCTAGTGTTCCCATAGCCAAAATGGCGAATACTAGAATCAGTCAATAATTTTATTCTCTCTTGTTTTCTTGTGGGTATTTTGCATACTAGCTCCATTACTTTAATGTAATGTAATTTGCTGTGGTTCAAATGATTAATTACTATTACTGTAAGTTCTGCTAGATCAAACTAATGAACATTCAGCACAATTTCCTGTCACTTCTCATCCCAGCTCCGTCCCCTCATCCCCACATATAACACACTTCCAGTAAAAATAAAAGCACACAGAATAGAACCCTAGGACTGGCTATGTTTGTTAACCATCACATTAAAATTTTGCTAAACCCTTGCAAGTAACACATGCTCAAAACCATTTAAATGTACTTAAAGCAACTTGTGATTCTCAAATATTTATACATACACATTTTCCATAATAAATCTTTACTGTGGCAATGACGAGAGAATTCTTGTATTTACCTCTTCGTGTACATTTTATATTATTTAGTAAAGGACAGATCAACAGCTTGAATAAAGCGTAATTCTAAATGAAGAAAAGGTTTAAAAATCATTAATATCATTTTAAAAGGTATTTGAGTCTTCTCTTTTGGCCTCTGTTTAGCTGTGCTAGGCCTGTGAATGACAGCTTCCCTGCTTGAAGCATACAGAAAGCACAGCCTTCCTCATTCACTGTCAGTACTATGGCCTTTTCACACGTTCCCTCCACAGCAGTGTTTGTCCCCAAACACTGGAACCCAGCACAATGGCATTCCTACTTCAACACCCCCACCAACAGCACCACTACATATGAAGAATGCTAATGAGATGGACATCCCCCATCTCTGAAAGTGTTAACTATATCCCATACTATCAGACATAATGTTATTTCTATTGTTATGTATTACATCTCATTTAAAAGCAATTTCATTTTGGTGATTTTTTTTTCTGAAAACATTTTAAATAGAAACTACAGTAGCTTGACAAAAAGATTTTAAAATGTCTTACATGCATTCACCCAATTGCGTACATTACATATATAATGAACCAATTTTAACCTTCTGATATATTTGGGAATCTCAGAAATTCCAACAGACACCAAAACAGCATGTTTAAAATAGCAAGGCAAAAGGTTAACCTCTGAAATATTAATAGCAGAATAATTAAATTTTACTTTTTCGTTAGAAAACCGTATTTTACACTCACAGAATTTATGGCATTAAAATGTCAATATAAGCTTTGTCAAGATTTTAGTGAAGCTTATAGCTCATTATACAGATATGTAATTGCAACTAGAAAGAGTTTAAAGGAAAAATACAGAAGGCTTTTGTAGTATAGTGTTTATATGTATATATTTTCTTCCTTTCTCCTTTATTTAAAGAAAAGCACAAACCTTTTCCCAAAGTACAAGTACTCTCTCAGTTTTAGCTGTTTTACTTTACCTATATTATTCTCAAGGAATAGTATTTGATGAATCCTGATTATCTTCTTTAAAAGGATACACAGACTACAGCAAAGAGATGGTAGCTCCTCACTCTTTTCTTCCTCTGGGGCAAGAAGCAACAGAGTGATTATAAAGACGACACTGTGCAACCAGTGCACAGTGTGGACCAGAAACTATGCAATGTTTTAATTCATTACATGTATTTTGAACTGAAGTCCAGATGGATTTTAATAGAAGTACATGTATTAGCGTATTATTAGTTGTATGTGCTATTTGATTTCAATGGACAGGCTCCAGTGTCTTAGCAGAGTAATACCGAACCAAAGAATTTCCCCCCCCCCCCCCCTTTTTCTTTTTACTTCCATTCCCTCTTTATTTAAATGAAAAGACAAAGTAAATACAAATAATTCAAATGCCAAAATAACATTGAGATAAATAGAAATCAAGAAAATATATTTAATGTTGTCAAGTAATGGCTAGATGTTATATCGGTATGAATACGGTATGCAGTCATCATAGCATTATGTTGTCAGGCCTTAGCACAACAGGACAAAGTGATAGTATTTTGATTGAATGCCCTGGTTCTTTATTAGCATGCATCCTAATCTTATATCTGTGTCATATCACAATGTGCTCTTTACAAAACAAACTTGGTTTAGTTATTTAGAGGTCAACATAAGCAAAATATAGTAAGAAGCATTGTTATACCTACAGTATAACATAACCTACAGTTATTATAATGATTTCATTTATGTTCAGTACTAACACAACTTCAGTTAGAAAATGGTTGGAAAAATTAACAGACGCTTTAGGTTGAATTATGTGTCATATCTTATCTTTGAAGTAATATAATTCACAATAACACAAGCTTTCAGCACATTAACTGCACAAAACATTTAACATCCTTGTGCTGTAAAATTTTCATTTAAGCACTTAAACCAGTTTGAAATGTTTATTAAAATATTTTAATCATAAGTTTTTTGTAGACAATTAACTGTCATAGCTGTACTGACATTTATCCCTGTAATCTGGACTCTTAAAAGTTAAAAATGTCCAACATGGTTATACTGAACATATGTCTATGTGCAAGCCTTTCATTATAAAGAACCATTTGTCTCCAGAAGATATTTAAAATCTACTAAAATTATTATATTTTTCTTCTTATTTACAATTTCCAACTGAACACCGCTGGATAACCACCAGAGGAATGATTAACATAAGTTAATTTACTGAAATGTCTTTATATGTTCTTTACAGAGAAGAGCAAAAAGTAGTCAATAAATGACTTGCATATGAATTTTTATTTAGAAACTCCATTGTCTGTTTTGTTCTACTAATTACCACTATACTTGCTAAATACTTGTATCCATTTTATATAATTTTTTCTAAAAGAGTAAATATTATACATTAAGGCACTGGAAAGTAATAATTTCATTTCTGTAGCTTTTGTGACAGGCAGTATTATCTTAAAAGTGAAGAATTGTTAACAAAAAGTGTAAAGATATTTCTCACTTTTTAATATATCACTATATTGACTCAGAAACATTTTGAAACAAGCTTTTCTTTTTTTCTTTTCTGCTTGTTTCTTTTCCTTACACACATGCTCTCTCAGTTCTGTTTTTGGTTTTGTTTGATTTCTTCTTGCTGACCACTATTAGCTCTAGACAGGAATAGTCTCTTCCAAAGTCAATTCTCATTTCTCTTTATGGATCTGACAGCAGGAGGTGCTGTATAAACAGTGTGACTGACACTTTGCTTGCACCTCTCCTCCCCCTTCCTACATAGGCTGGTAGCTTATCTATCTGATGCAGTCATTCTTAACTCTGGGGCCTGAGATCATTTTTAAATCTGAGGTTCCCAGCTGGTTGTTTAATTTCCATATAATACTTTTCCTGGAAAATCTATATATCTGCTATTTTTATAAAGTACTCACCTAATCCTTAAAAATATGTACATTCTTACACGTCTAAATGAATTTAAGTAACTATGCTGAACAAGATCAGTGTTTTCTTACTTATATTTCCTAAAATAGAGCACCTGATTAATAAAAAATAAATAATCCTATTGCTGCCAAACTATCAAAGAGTATATTCAGTATCTGTTTTCTACTATTTTTTCAAATGAAAATGCACGTCTGGTATATTTATTTAATGGCACATGTATAGTAATTAAAATATTGAGGTTTTGAAATATTACACATTTATTTAGTTTTTCATAATGCAACCCCAGTTATACTTAGAAGTGTTTTATTTATTTATTCAAAAAATGTTTCAACTAAATAATTATTTAAATTAGTTTTATGGGAAGATCTATGAGACCATTAAAAACTGCATGTGCAGAACAAGCAATGAAAAATGATTGCTTTAGAGAATTTCCGCATAAGGAACATCACAGCTAGGCACAGTATGCAGCAAGAAAAGATGAGACATATGACATCCCACACCAAAAGAGAGACACAATTAACTCCTTTATTGTTGGATTTGCAATTATAGGAGAAGCATTTCATTTTCCTAACAGGCACTGCAGCTTATGCAATATATGTCACACTTCTTTATGACACAGTGCCAATCGTTGGTTTTATACAATAAGTACATTTGAAAATGAAAACAAAAAAGCAGACTTTTAAAGAGTGGGACAACTCACCTGTTTGCAACAGTTTGCAGACTTTAATCGTTGGTGCAGGGCCAATAGAACTCCTTGGATATAAATCTTTGCTCCTGAGAGGCTGAAAACTTCTCTCTTAAAGACCCAAACAGGTCCACGCAAAGGTGTGATGGAATTTTGCAGGCATCTGTCAAGCAGAGGAGCTATGCAAAGAAAAGAAGAAAAAGGAAAAAAAAAAGAAAATGCATTCTTTTGACCCAACTGAAACATACAGCCTCTAATGCAGCCTCAGCATCAGAACTAACTCTTAATATCTATTATTTATATCTGACCTGGGTTAAGTCTTGGAAAAGCAACTCCTGCATTTCTAGTGACCACCATGAAGGACGTATTTATATTGAGACACCCCCCATGAAAGACTCATAAGCTTCGTAAGCACACCTGAATAGTTCTGAAGTGTGCCTAACTAGCTGCACGGAGTGTCATGGTGTGCACTGATTGCCTTATCTTCTCATTTATCACAGATGAGTTGGAACCAACCTTGCTGAAATCTACTTGCATTGTCCTGATAAAATTGCAAGATCCATGTTGTTTCTGTATACAGTTTCCTGTTGAGGAGCTTACATATACCTACCATATTATAAATGGTAACATTCACGAAATATAATCAACACTCTCATAAGCAATTTTATTATAACCTTCTTATTGCCACTACTCAAAGAACAACTTCTAACAAATAAAAATGCTCAGTGTAGCTGTTTAATAACAAGGAAAGATCAAATGAAAAGACAGATAAAATTGATCCATGGCAATGGTCTCAACAAGATCTTTTTCTTGCTGCTCTTAGATTTCAAATCACTGTAAAGGTTGAAAGCATTCTCTTGAAGGGACCTAATGTCAATATGTGTGACAACTAAGGAATGATTATTTTGGCTTCAGGCATTACTGAGATGCATGTACTTTGCAGATATTTTTGTGTAATGCATACATGGGCCTTTCTTATATGACAATACAAAATAGCATTAAGTAGCATTTCAGGCTTTTACTTCGTATTGTATAAAGGAAGGGAAGGGGAGGGAAGGGGAAAGGGAAGGGGAAGAGGAAGGGAAAAGGGAAGCAGAGAAAAAGCAAAAAACCACCAAAATCTGTTCTTACTAGTAACATACAAGAAAAACAAAAACAAAACCAAACAAAACCCAAACAAACACATAAGGCACATTTGTGAACAATGCAAATAAAATTATATACATGATTTTCCCATCTAGTCAATCTATGGTCATAAAGATTATTATTTGCCATATAGATTTAAATGCTGGATTTCCTAGGTACATAAATACTAACAAAGAACTACAGGTTTTGTCAGAGAAAATACCGGTGGATGAATTACACTTTACATATTTTATTGAGAATAGGAGACAAACATTCCATTCAGACATGACAAATATATAGCCTCAATAGCTGTTCACTCAGCTGTGAGAACAGAGTCTGAACTAAGACCTTAGTTAAGAAACTTTCATATGTGAGTTGTTCTTTTATAACTGGAGACTTTTGGACCTATACAGAAGGAAGATATCATACAGTTAAATCCATCTTCAAAGATAAAGAAATAGGTAAACATGCAACAGACTGTGCTTTGCCTCTGCTAAAGTCAGTGTATTTTATGAATGATTTAAGCATACTCCCTAACATTGGAGTCAGACATAAAACTAAGAAGATTAGATGAGATAATGAATGAGGTCTGACCAGGAACACTGGCAGGAGAGAATTTACTCCAGGACTAAGCAAGCAGTATCAGAATTAAATCTATGTTTCATGTTATGTGATGAGGAGTGGTTATGGCCATACTTAGTTCAAACAAAATAAAAGGATGAAAAATCTGATCCCAGTGAATTCTCTGGGAGTTTTACAAATAACTTAAGTGATAAGGTTTTTACTCAGTGCTTTTAACTTAGTTACCATTAGAAAATTATTACAAACAGAAATTAAGATAGATAAACCCAAGTAGTGCTGCTTTTCTGAGTGTGCAAGCAGACTGAAATACAGCTGCGAGAAAATGTGTGTATACTTGAATTGGATGTTATATTTAAACACTAATTAAAATACTATTAATTATTGTACCACAAATAATTTTAACACCAGTATAATGCAGCCATGCTAATTCACCTTCTCTGCAGGTAGTGGCCTTCAGGACCAGAGAGGGGACAGTTCCAGGACCTGCTGGGATAGCTCAGAAGTGAAAAGATGCAGTGTGTCACCTCTTTCAGACATGCCTAACACCCAAATTAGTGAGTCATACTGAGTATCAGACCCAAATAATTTTCTATAAGCAGTAATTATTTCCATAAACATCAGCTGCTTCTTTCCATAACAGTATTTGTTTCATTCCACACTTAACCTTTTTGTTTCCATATGTATAGTCTCAAACAGCTTGTATTCTTTCCTTTTTTCATATTCTTTTGGCCTCCTGTTTAAAATTCCAGAAATCAATGGCATTTAAGTTATTAAGCATTCGCTGGAGTAAGAAACCATGTGTCCCTAGAAAGGGAAAGGAATAAAGGTAGAACAGTAAGGCAGTAATTTCAGAAGACTACACTTTTACTGAAATATCCCATAAGTTTATTGCTCTCGGTATCTGGTTGGTGATTGCAAAAGATATCCTTAGCACTCTAGATAAAAAATTCACTTTTGCTCAAAAATTATTCCTAGTTTAGGAATGTTTATGTTGTTCTCATTTGGACCTGGTGTAGGTATGCAAGAATAATAATTTTCAATGAACAGCTAGCTACTTCCAGACTTCCAGCCATTTTGGTGACTTACCTAAAACAAAGAAGATATTAGTCTGAACTAATACGCTTTGAAAAACTGAAAGAGTATCAATAATGAGTCTATAAAATATCTCCCAACTCCACTAGAGTGCTTTGATGTTACGGCTTTATACACACCACAGTCTACAAAGGAAGGTGAAAAGAACCTATAGGCAAAATTTCCCAAAGATTTGCAAGTCTATTGTCAAACGTTGTAACGTCCATTCAACATTACAGCTGATCAAACATTACAAACATTGAACTAGGAAGCAGGACTATAAAGGCCAATAACAGTGTGTTAAGCATAGCAAAAGTAGGCAAAGGCTAATCCTTGCAAAGGAAGTGCACACACTAACTACTAAGGTTTAGGAACAACTCATCATGATGTGTGTCTCTCAGGAGGTTAGAGATTTTATTGTGAGGTACTCATGGAATTCCTGAGAGGGAGTGATGACAAATGAGTCCTTGATCAGAAAGTGAAATCAATTTTAAAGGAAGGAAACTTCCTGTCAAGGGAAGCTATGCAAAGGAAGGTAGTCAGAAGTTATGGAAAATATTTTAAATGATAGACAAAATCCTTTCTCTTTATAATTTTTATGCGGAATTTAAAATATTGCATTAGAACCCATCTGTATTTTTTCTTTTTTAATTGAATAAATTTTACCACTGCAGCAGTCTTAGTTTCTAGATATTCAGCCATGGATAAAAGGAGAGTACCCAAGGATCTTGACTCCTCAGCTAAGATGAACAGTATAAATATACCTTTATTGCTTTTATTCTCTCCCTCATTGATTTTTTTACTTTATATCACATGACAAACATTGAATTTCCTTGAAGAAAATAATTGTTTTACAGTGTAATTTTACACTCCTCTGAAGAACAGAGATGAGAAATTTTCCCGAAAACAAAGCCCAGAGATTTTAAATTGATGGAGATAATGGCATGAAGCCGCTGTGGCAAACAGGAGAGAAAAATCTGCTTTTTTCTTTGTCTTGTCTTTAAACTTGCTGAAAATGGTAAGAGTGCAGTGTTGATCAAATGGAGTGACAGAAAGCATGAAATCCGAAGCCCAGTAGGATATCCACAAAAAGTAAGCAGAACATTTTTAAAGGAGTGGGAAAATCACCCTCTAGCAATTTGCAATCATCACAAGAGGGCTGCAAAAAAAATAAAAACAAATTCCCCCAAAATTCAGTTTGTTAACTTTCTTCTTACTTTTACTCATGACATTATTGGAGTGTAAACATTAGTATTATGCTGAGTTCTTTTCCACATCAATTTCTCTTAGTAAATAAACTACAAAACAATAAAAGTATTTTTAAATAAATAACAGTATCAGAATAACAGGAAAGAAATCATAAACATTTTTTTCACTGTGGGAAAAATATCTTTCAATATGGTCAAAATACTAGAAATTCTTTTTATGCTTCCTCAGGACATGGCTTTTCCTGAAGATACTTTCCATTTGTGCTGTACACTGTTTATATATTACACAGAGGGCATGCGATTGTGCTAGCATAGACTGTACTTCACTTTTTCTTCTTTTTAGCAAACACCATGCAACTCTTTGTCCAGGGCAACTGGCATGTACTATCCAAAATTGTGGTTTATACAGGGAAACAGAATGATGGAGAGCATGCAGTTTCCTATGTTGTTTAAATTATGTCAGTGTGTTTTTACTCAAACAAAACTAATCTAACAGCTGCTGTGTACTTTTGTTTACATGGTATATGTCAAATCGTATTGTCCCCAAGGTACTTATGAGAGATGCTTTAGCAGTCATTTTCTTAAATACTGATGCCTATCCGAATTTGGATTTTTCCACCATTGAACAGAATGACAAGCACACGATTGCTGTACTTAAAGCAATCTTTCACAGCTGCTTTGCTTTTTTAGTGATCCCATTAAATTGACGGCATATGCCTGTGGGGTCTACAATGTTACAATACTGCTGAACAAGATGTTGATTGTACAATACAAATTTGTAAAACAGAACTTGGCTTTATTGTGGGAACCATTTCCCAGGTCATCCTTCCATTTATTTTTAACCTGAGCAAAATTTAATTTAAAAACTTGTCTATCTCTGTGACCTTTACTGAACATCTGGTTATATTAATTGTTTAGAAGTGCAAACTCTACCACTCAGTGGTAAGTAGGCATGAAAACCTATGAAGTCTCCTCAGTTCCTAAAATGAGCATGAGTCATGTCTTTTCTTGAACTGAACGAAGTAGCTGTGCATTAAATATGCTGGCACATCTTCTGCTTGAGCAAGTGGACCGAAATGGTGTGAATTGTTAATGCCTTGCTGCTTTGGTTCACGGCTTGTGATTGATCATTTGTAACTATATCTACTCCTTGTTCCATGAAATCAAGTATGGAGTAATGGGTTCATCAGATTTTTGGGTTAAATTGAGAGTGAAGAGGTACTGTGTGTGGAAATAAGAGTTGCCATGTTCGGGGCTGGCCTTGTAACAGCATGGAATCTAAAGGCGATATTCAAAACCACTTCACTCATCATACGCTTACTGATTCTGAATAGGGTCCATTTGCAGGGGACATTTGGTAGTTTTCCAATACACTTTATGCCTCTTTCTCCACTTCTACCACCCTGCACATCTTTTTTTTTTTTTTTTTTTTAAACTAGAATAGCTTATAACAGGTCAGCATAGAAAATTAATAGATTTTAATAACTTGCTATATAAAAGTAAAAATAGCCTCGGACTGAAATGACTGTCCTTCTACTGATTAATGATACTACCTAAATATTAAGTCATTTGCATGATTCAGGCTACAAAGAACTCAGCGAAGTTCTACTCATTATTCAGAATTATAATCTCATATTTTGTAGAAAATTAGTTTTCCAGGCAGAAAGAAAGAGTTACAATAGCCTTAATTTTACTCCTCAGTCCATTCATGTGCAGGAATGACACGTATTTCCAGACACTACAACATGGCTTGTGACTTTGCAAACAGCAGTGTGTGGGACCACAGCAAATACAAGCCAACAGCAACCAGAAGTGACAACTTGCGATGGCCTGCAGGAGAGTAATCACATTACAGTATCTCCACAGAGCAAGAAAGGTAATGTATGTCAGTATCAAACCCGCTGCAATGCTCACAACGTTCTGTTTGTGCAACAGAAGCCTCGCTATACTTACTCTGCCATCTCATCTCCTCTAGTTAAATTTCACCAATTCAGAATAAAACATACCAGTTGTTTCCATTGTTTTAAAACAATTTATAAAAGCTATTTAATTACATGTGAATATTTAACTTGGAATGAATGAATCAGTGTAGTCACATGAAACTTACAATCAGGTTTTCCATCTGCTCTTGTGCTGAAGTTCATAGACAAAACTAAAATCTGGACAAAGACCAAAAGAGAAATACAGAGTAATAATTGACTACTATTGCTCCTCATTTAAGAGTAGAGAATGAAATGAAAGGGAATTAAATGGAAAAGAAGTGGAAAGGAGCGTACTGCATGTACACATCTGCGTATATGTGTGATGATTATAGCCACATTAAGACAAAAAGACAGGTACAGAAGTTTAGTTCCATTTCATCCAGTCTAGGTCATATAAGATTTTTAATCTCTCTTCTTTGTTTAATATGTATCCTGATGAATGTAAGTATAGTGCAAGTCTACAGCAATCTAGTCGATGCACAAGTTTTTTCATCAAGAGTTTTTGGGAGACTTCAATCCATGCAACATTGGAGGAATACAGAAAGTGATCATGAATGAAGAAGCTGCTTTTTTCAGAACTCATTTTGAAAGTTCACTCTCTTTCTCCCGCTTTTCTTTATGTTAGCACTAGAGAAACCTTGCTGAGGTCAAGTTTCTACATTTAAGTATTTAATCAGGCTCTTTTTTAATTAGTCAGGCTCATGATGGCTTTGTGGGCTTATAATTGTTGTTGGGAAGCTTTCCCACACTTATGCAAGGAGCTGTGCCACCATTTGGAAGATGTTTACCAAGCCTATGGAAGTCATTTATAAAAACCAACAATTTTCCTGAGCATTTCCTTTTTTTAATTGCGACTAACTTGCAGGTGCTCATCTCTATTTTCAAAACATTCAGTGCTGAAGCAGTTACAGAAACCCGTCCAGATGAAATTGCAGCAACCAGCCAATGAAAAGCCAAGAAGACTTTCTCAGCCGTAGTATGCTTAGAATTCTTCAAAACAGTTGGTTCTGATGCATTACTGCAGTCCACCTGGTAAGTTCACAGGATCACAGAATGGTTGAGGTTGGAAGGGGCCTCTAGAGTTCGTCTCGTCCAGCTCCCTGCTTAAAGAAGGGCCAAGCCAGAGCAGACTGCTCAGAGGTTTCTCCAGTGGCATTTTGAATGTCTCCAAGCATGAGGCTCCATAACACCTCTGGGCAAACCGTTCAGTGTTTGACCACCCCCACAGTGAATTTTTTGTCTTATGTTTAAGTGGAATTTCCTGCACTTCATTTTGTGCCCACTGCTTCTTACCCATTCATTGAATACTACTGAGAAGAATCAGGATCCATCTTCTTTATTCCCCCTGCCCCAGCCTATACTGGTGGATTGGATTATACCTCTCCAGCTGCAGGAGTTAGCACTTCCCTTTGTTGAACTTTATGGGATTCCTGTCTGCCTATTTATACATTCTTTCTCCAGCAGTTTTAATGTGCAAAAGTTTTTTAAGACTTGTAAGAAGAAGACAAGGAACAATACATATTATTGCATAATTGAAGAAACATAATTTATGTAGAAGGTAGAGAAAGGTCCTGGAGAAAATGAAGGTTAACCTTCATAACTATGACCTCATAGATATTAATTTCATTCAGGCAAAAGACTCACTACTAATAGACTACAGTTTAAAAAAATACTACCTATGAAGGGATATATTCAGATTTCATAGTAAACAACTCCAGATACTACTCTAAAAATATATTACTTAAAACCAAAGGTGCTGTTCTCCATTCAACCAGATATACATAGTGCCAGAGAGGAGAAGGAGAAAAAATTGATCTCATGTCATTTTTTTTTGCAGTCTAATTTACCAAGTCAAGTAAAGATAATTTATAATGGACCTTAATGCTGTTTCAGTGCTCTGTTGGTTACAACCAATGGTGTCAGCAGCTACACATTTGCCAGACAAATTCAAACATCTTTTTTATTTTCCCCACTCATACTGTGCTTCCTACACTAAACAGAATAAGGTATGTACAAGGGGCTACATACTGTACGTCAAATAAATTCAATAGATTCAGTTGTGCTTTCCAATGGAGTTTTAGAACTTCACACGTGAGTGGAACTGAGCACTGAGCATTTAGTTTTATTTAAGTATCAAATTTTCATGTAAAATGTGTAATCCTTCTATTATTATATATAGTATATAGAATAATACATTGTACATACAACATATCAGTAGACATTTACTAATAATCATCTGTATATAATAATATATAGTTTATACTATATTATATTAAATTCCATTATATTACATTACATATATTATTATAAATTGGGCTGAATATATCAATTAATTAGCTGCATATGTTGATGCCAATTCTTACTGGTCTGACAAATCAACGAATATACTCCCCTAAGAATAGTCAATAGAGGTATAAAAGAAGAAAAACACTATGGAGCGCACAGCACCTGATAGTAGGCATAGAGCCAATTTTTATATCTCTATGGGAAAAGTAATGATACACACTCCACAGAGATGTGCTTCTGAATTTGGAATTATGATCCTAGCTAGGTTAAGAATAAAAACACTTCTTTACCTATGGGATCAAAGCCAGTTTACTTTTCCTGTATCTGTCAAACAGGATGTGTCCACTAAATTCCACATCTGAGGACAGAAATGTTAAGCTGAATCTGAAGTTAAATGTTAGGGTGAAGTGCAGAAAAGAAATATCTGGGTTGATTCTTAGACAGGTCATGTAATTGGCATCTAAGATACTTCTGCCGCTGTACAGGATTTCACAATGAAGGCAGAGTTGAGTGTTTCATTGTGACTGAGTTATATTTAAATGATGGTTTTGAAGGAAATATTTTAGTAGTAACTTACGCTTATATACAAATGTTGCCAGTGCGGTTACATAGTCTCTGATTAAAGAAAATGAGGCACACAAAGGCTTAATCCATATCTTATTATCCAGTGTGCCACTGATGTCATCAGTACTGTAAACTGAAGGTGCCACCAAACAGATAAATAGTTCCATCACACAGACTAGGAAGGCTCTGAATATATCAGTGAGTTCTTTTTTCAACAGTACTGAGAGCGTGTATGTCCAGTTTCTCCTCAGACAGTTTGGGGGAATATTTAGCTGAGGCTGTCATGCTTTTCCTATTACGACTATTTGCATGAGCATTCTCTTTATTTTTTTAATAATAAAGAAATGTTTTTTATATATCTTCGATCTGAAAGTAGCTGTAAACTTTGAAATAACAAGAAAATGCTCATAATGAAGAGAGCCTTCTCTTTTCCTAAAAAGTGGCCAGGGAATGCTATCTGGCTTGTGAGGAGAGTCAAAAATGCCTGAAAACTACTCCTAGCTGGGATGAAATCTGATTTGCTTCTCTGAAAGTGGTTAGGACTAGAAGAGAAGCAAGCAGACTACTTACATAGACATTTGTTGAGACACACAACCCAAAGAATTTAAGACTCGTTTTAATGATTTACAAATGCTACATCTTTCTCAGATACTTCTCCCACCATAGGAGGATCATTTATAGATAAAGGCACCTCTTGAACTTATTTATTTAAAACCTTGTATTAAAAATCTTTGGTCTGAATAACAAAGAGATATATTCAGGAATAAGGAAAAAAATGTCATACGAATATATACATAAATGCCTAATTAAATTTATAGTACAAAGATATAGCTATTTGTTAGAAAACAAGCCCAAAGGAAAGTTCATAGAAATAATTCTTAGCCTTCTTAAACAACAGAGTTGGAATGATGTCTTATTTATAGACCATATACAAGGATAGAAGAGAGAAACTTTGTGTGTGTTATCCCATTGAAACTGTAAGAAAAAGCTCTCAGACTAAAGAAGTACCTACCGAAAAAAAAGACAGGAAATCACTGAAAAAAGGATGAAAAAACATGCAAATATTAAAATGCTAGAATTACATAAAACAATAGTTTTATTCATGAACTTATTTACTGACTATTTGCCATTGTTAGTTCAAGGGCACCAACCTACACAAAGGATTAAAAAGTCCAGATTTGCTTTTCAGTTTTAAGTCCTCTATGTAGTAAACACAAAGCCTGTCTGACAAATGCTACTTACCACTTATGATATTGCCAATTTTTCCTCCACATACATCGTATTAGTAGCTCACTGGAGAAGTAAGATTAATCCTCAGTGCGCAATCATCTGAAAATTTTAAAAAAAGAAAGGTGTTACTGCAAATAATTAAGACCTAGTTCTTTAACAAATACATTAAGAAAACCAAAAAAGCCCCGCCACAGTATAAATATGCTCTAAACAGCTTCAAATTAGATATTTACCACTCAGAGGACAAATGCCTTTGCAATGTAGTCTATACCCCACATAAAATGCAGAATGTACAGCTGTCGATCCTTTGATTTCCAGTAATGACTATACGTATTGGCAAGTACAGCACTCTATATATGGAAATTTTTTAGAAATGCAAGAAATCAAATATTCCAATGTATCCTTGGGAAAAAAAGTAATTACAGGTGGAACAAAATATTATGTGGTTTTTACCAACTGAAATAGTATGAAATGAAAAAGAAAAATTTAGACGCCTGTGAAAAATGAATCTACTTCTATCAGATGCTGTACACATACATGTATCAGGAAGCTCTACTTCAAAGACCTTACAGACAAAGTAAGACACAGAAAGAAAACTGTTATCAATTCTAATTAGTTTAGCCACACAAAAAGATGAATATGCTGTGTAAAATTTTTTAATCTGTATTCATAGACGATATATGGTCATGGTAGAAAAACAATAAAATGTAGCAATGTCTTAAAAGTTACTCAGTGACTTCAGCAAAAGACTCCTTAGCAGTGGAAAGTGTATGGCCTACTAGTGCACATTTGAGTTACACTGGGTGCTGCAGAAGAGAAAGAGGGGCTTGATTTTCCCTACTACACTCTTATGCTAACTGCGTATTTTGACTAGAGCATGCATGCTTTAAATGCTTTGAATAAAAAGATATGTTATACTCTAGAAATGTCGCAATTGCTTAATTTAACCTCCGATTCCCATTGAACATACAAATACATGCTTTTGTATTAGTTTAAATGTTTAATTCTAAATAACTTTTTATTCTGCTAGCAAAGATAGAAACTATCCCTTAGAAACATTTAGAACAACACACCCCAAACATAATAATGTTTTGGCTTGTTGTATACCATCACAATAGGGGATATCACAAGCCGTTTCTTGTGCCCGCAGTCAAATTCTAAATTATGCTTATTGTCCATGTCCACATTGTTCTGATTTTTCCTAGTCATGCATTACAGCTATTGTTTTAGAGAGAATCCTTCCACTACTATGATTTTATGCTGAACCAGGTTTTCAGATTGAATAACATAAATCATATACCTCAGTCAATTTAAAACATGTATTTCTTGATAGCATCCTTTTAAATACTATTTGCTTGCTACACATACTTCAAAATAATTGGTTATTGAATATTTAGCTTACCTTTCTCCAGTTCATACAGAAATCATACTACTTGAGAATATATACAATAGCTGTTTTTATATTGTGCAATACTATTCAGTGAATGCAAATTTTATGAAAAAGGTGAATCATCACTATAGGAGTTGTGTGATTAAAGCAGAAACTGTCACTGAAATGATGCTAGTGAAATTACCTGTCATTCTCTGGAAGAAAGTCTAAGATAGATAGCACACAAGTTACTTTTTGATGACAGAAATGGCAATACTTTGACCAGGAGAAATTCATTGTTCATGGAACTGTTGAAAAGAAAAGGCAGAGGAAAATACTAATGACATTATTCGCCCATCATGCCTATTTCAGGTCAGTCAGGTGAATATCCTCAGCTGTCTTTTTCAAGGTACTCATAGAGAAAACAGAGCCAAAGTAAGAAGAAAAATGTTATGAGTCTTGTAAATTTTAAAAGGAACATGTCCCATTTTAAAAATCTCACATTCAACTGCAATAACACATGTTCAAGTGTGAAAAACACATCTCCGGCCTCAACAGAATTCACATTCCACAACTGACATTGCACACCAAACTTAGGAGAGATGCTGCCTCTCCAAAGAAATACATTTTAAAATAAGACAAAGAGAATACACCATCAATAAAGTTTTCTGTTTCCTTGGGTTTGGGTTTTTTTCCTTTTCTTCACTTTCAATGGTAATTACCGTAGCTTTGATGCTGTTCTAACAGGCACAAACATGGAACACTTTTGAAGGTGTTGCATACCACTTAGGATTGCTAAAATACAACATATTTCCTCCCCTCTTGCCCATTTTTTTTACATGTTTGCCATATTTGGGCGAAAATGCCATATTTCTGACCCAGTTCTAACCTAACTCAGACCACTTTTTCTGGCAAGGGAGAAGATGGGAAAACATGCAAATGTATTACAATTTCTTACAATGGAGTCAAGGTCCTCCAATAGTTGTAGTTTCTGATTCTTTACAACTAAAGGTTCCTTAGCTTTCTGGGCAGTTGCCTAACTGAAAATACCCATCTCAAATAGATTTGGGAGAACCAGGTTCAAGTCTAATCAGAACCAAAGAGAATGTAGACCTGTGCTAAGGTCTCCCCTCTCAAATTCTAGTCTCATATCTCTGTCTTAAAAATAATTGGAATGATCTTAGCTCAGCAAGATCTTTAGACATTTTCTAAACTTCAGCAGGACAGAAGAACTGTTTCATACTAGTTCAATTACAAAACAAATAGGAAAAAAAAAAAAGATTATTTATCTTGTCTCTTCTTCCAAATTTTCTAAACATACTTATCATTCTTTCCAATTTTAATTGCATAAGAACAGGCATTTTCAGCATGAAAAAAAACCCAACCCTTTCCTTCAATGAATTATGAATCCTATTTGATATACCTCAGTATATTGATTGCTGTATGGTAGATGTGCAGTGCTTCCATCAGAAGCCTGGACTGTGACTAAATGGAGATGGGAGGAAGACTGTAAGGATTGTACGGTCTGTTAAAACTGCCTTTTTGAGAACTGAAACAGAGACAGCAATTGTTCGGTGTGTCCTTTTTTCTCATTCATTCAGTGATACGGATGTAGCATAACTGAAGTGAGAATGTTATCACTTTTGTCAGGGTTTCAGAACAAAAACAAATATCAGTTGTGCTTCAGACCTTCCTGCCAAGATACCGCCAGTATTTGGTGAATTCATACCACTCTTTGCATAGCCGGTCCACTTTTTCATTAATAGGTAAAAGTCTGAAAAGAAATAGTTACTGACTACAAAGAAACAAACACACTTTTCACACAGTAGCAACAATTTGCTGAGCATTTTGCTTATTATACGTAGAAAAAAACCACATTTCAATTGTTTTTTTAAATCTTGCTAAGTGAATGGCTAAGGGAAGGAATAATGTCCCATTCAAATAATAAATAATATTTGTATTCAAGGAAAAGGAAAATGCTCTGCTTCTGATATATTCTTTGTGATTTGACTACACCATGACTGGAGTTGTCCCAGATGAGGGCAGTATGCTAGGAAATTATCAACATATGCACCTTATGTACCATATGCTGCCTTTATTCTTCCACTTTTCTTTACACATCGACTCAAAGACACGATACTGGACTAGATGAAAGTCCAGTCTGACACAGTGTTGCAATTTTTATGTTCATTTGTTTTTGTTTTCAATTTATAAGCAAGAAATATGCTTTCTTTTTAAATCACTAGACTGGATGAAATACCATTTTGAAAATTTTAAAATATTTTTACTTTATAATTACTGTTGCATTAATACCTGAGACACCGATTTTCAATCTGTTTTAAATGTGTCAACCTTTATGCATTCATCATGGAGGATCAGACGCTTGCATAAAATTCAAACGTGATTTGTGTATAAATATACTTTTCCTTTGGCCTTAGTTCTCTTTCCCCTGCACCAAGTGGTAAGTACATGCTAGAATTTTCCAACAGTTTTTCTCTTTCAGACTCATTTGTTTCTTTCCACGCCCATGTGACCTTTTTTCTTGTGCTGGCAAAAGTATTTAGGTGGGTGTGCAGTGAATCAGATTCAAGAAACTATTCCAGATTAAAACTGACTATTTTAACTGGTTTATTTTTGGTGTATGTTGTCTTCCCTGTGTGGTTCACTGAATGATGGAACAAAACCCTTGTGCTGCCAAGGGAGCTGCAGAAGTCCTACAGTGACAGGGCACAAGTGGTGGAGGCTTCTTTTAGCAACAGTGCTGGAATACACTGACTTGAAATGTTCTCAAAACTATGGCCTCAGTCACTTTTGGATACCCTTTACAAGCAGTCCACACATCTATGAGGCCTCATGGATATCGGTTTAATAATTAATGTTCTAGGTCAAGACATCCCCATGGAAAAAAAAAAAAAAAAAGATTAATACTGTATCAAACTACTGATTTTGTGTGATGTTCAAAAACTATTGCTGAACTTTTTTTGCTCCGGGGTACAGACAACTTTGATCTGTGTGTTTTCATTATCCTCATCATGTTGAAAGTATCCTGAATGTTCTAGTTAGACAACAGGTTCCAAGAACATTTATTGCAGAAGTGTTATTATTCACATTTGCATGGTATTTCTTGATATATATTAGCACCAATGTTGACAGTAATAAAACTAATTTTATATTACAAAATATGGGATCATATCTATCACAGGCAACAGTAGAAAACTGACAGACATATGACCATATGATATATGATATAGTTCTCCTGGGTATTATTTTAGTGTATGAAAATTATAATCGTCCTACAGACTTAAAAAAAGAAAAAGATTACACAATTCAGAGAGGGATGAATGCTAATATTCCAGGCATTCAAAATTCCTCACATGTAGTGGAAATCTTTGCAAAGTATTCCATGTTGTGAACGAGCCCTAGGTTTGAAAAGAATTTAAAATGCATTTTTAGACACTTATTTCAAATATATCACAGAGTTATAACAGAAATGAGGTGATATAAAGTATATATACCATACTTGTTTTGGAACAAATACATATGCTCTTCTAGAATTACCTGAAAACAAAGACAGCATATCAATTCTTCTAAAACCTACAGAATTGCCAAGAAAGTATTAAAATGCCTTATACAGGAAAAAAGAAAAAATATGTTGTTATATGGTTACAGTGTCATATTTACTAAGAAAAATATTTTAACTATTGAATATTTATAATTAAATATCTAACCTAATCAAAATTGACCATATTTTCAAACACATAACCCATGCCTCAGATCATCTTAGAAATAATGTTCCTTGGTAATAAATCTTCAGATAACGTACTGTTAGCACACACAAAACTAGGGGAAGAAATAGGCATAATCGGAAGCAAGGTGGCTACTAGGCAAAGACAAGCAGATTAAAGAGCAGGGGGAATTTTAGAAAACAGGGAGCACAGAAGTAAAAATCCCCTTATCTAACCTGAACATACATATAACCCCAGTTTGTTGAATTCCAAGGCTTTGTAATTTAAGGGATTCTTTGGCTGTATTTTTAAGAATAATCTATAGTTATCTGAAAGCAATAAAGTCACAGTAGCAACGAAGGTGCTTTGAAGATGGATTCATTCAAACATGCTCATAAACAAAGGTCACCTTTTCAATTTGATTTTGTGATGCAATAGTCTCATATTTATCCTGCCCTGTGCAGTTCTTAAACACTAAATTTCTGTCAGAGGTGTCCTCAATAATTTTCTACATGCAGTTGGAAATGACAGGCTTGGTTTTCTTTTGCTTGACACCATTATGCAGAACCAGGCCATTCACTGTTCAAGATACTTTCTTCATTAATGACAGATGGTCCGAAAGCATAAAGAAAAAAAAAGCAAAGTCAATATTTGGCTTCAAAATTAAAAACGGACACATCATGCTCCTCTTTCCCTATTACCTTAAAAAGACACACTGGCCTGTCTCCACTTAGATGCTGGTATTTTCTGAAATACTACCACCAGCTTCCTACTAACCGTGACATAAGCTGTAGCAAGCTGTCTGCAGTGATAGCCTGCATAAATCATCATTCCTGAAGGGAACAGATGTTCAGGGTATGAAAGAGTAATACCACAATTTAGTCATAATTAAAATTCACCTTAGCATGCCTCTATCAGTGAGCAGAGAGGAACATTTCACTTCTCACCTACAAAAATGAAATGCCTCTCATTTCTTCTGCTTCAGGAAAATTAAGCCTGAACCTTTTGTACATTGTTTGAGTTCCATATCTGACACTGCATCATATAAATGACATTTTTATTTCACTTCAACTGTTAGTTTTTTTCTTTTTCCAAACACTAGAAAATGACCTCTAAATGGTGTACTGCCTCTGCACAAAATGCACTTACAATTAAATCTCCAAAGGAGAATGTTGTACATTGCATGCAGAAATATAATCAGTAGCTAAAATTATGCCAATAAATATACTCATTGTACTGATAACAATTCAGTCTGAGCTGGATATATTTAAAAACTTAGGGGCTGAAGGCCTTTAAAAATTATTTAGTAATCTAGGATCACTAAAATCAGTGGGAGTTAGAGGCTTAACTCAGTTAAAAATTTGATCCTTAGCCTTGTAACTGCCATTAATGTTAATGGAATGTGTCTATACACATAATTCTGAAAATGTAAGTCTCATACTGCTATTATTACAGTTAGATTACTTTAGATGCATGACAGTTCTTCTGAAAAATTGGTTTCAATTCACAGATCTTTATATCATGAGGCTACTTTATTATGAAATATAAAGCATATGTTGATTATGTTAATAAATCTCTAAACCCACTAAAGTGTAAATGGCTAAGGTTTTCATAGGGATTTAAAGTTCTAAGACAAAAGATAATTTATCTTCTCATCAATATTGATATTGCAATCAATTTGAAAAAAACCCTCTCATTAAACCTTGGTTTAGTTTCCAAAAAAATAGTCTTTTACATAGTATATTTAAAACTAGAATGCCAGGTAGGATACAGATGGGCAAACAGCATTAGTTCTTACCTGCCACAGCTGAAAGTAACAATGTTAGATTGGGAAATGCAGGGAGACTTCACTGAATGGCATTAACAATTCTCTGTGTTTCACAGTCCTCATTATTAAACAATTGAGAAATGTTTATTGTTATTTATTATTCATTTAGAAAGCACAAAAGTTTTACTAAATCCATTTTAGAAATGGGACCCCTGAAAAGTTGTACAGGATCTCACAAAAGAGCTTGAAATAATCTCCTCTCTAAAAGGACATGCTCAAATATCAACCACTTATCCATACAGAACAGTTAGTTTTTATTTCATGAACAACAACAGTTTATGAAGACATTTTTCTTATGGACATTATTTTTTATGCTAATAGCTCCCATTTGTGTGAAAAGATTATTTTGGTTGACTGTGTAAGACGCCCTGTCCACTCAGCACATAGGATGGCTTGACTATCCCTTGGTCCCTCCATCAATACAGGTTCCAGGTTGTATGAGACTGTAGTAATGAGGAAGATGCATCCCAGAATTCATATGAATAGCATATCTTGAATCACAGCTTCATGTGACTTATCCATGAATTCCACTCCTGATCACAAGAAAACATTGATCTTGTAATAAAGAAAGAGGTGGTTGCAAGACCAGTTTAACTACTGGTTGAAAAACATCTCTGCTAACATTGGGAAACGGATCTTAAGATCTCAACTAAGCAACACCAGTGAGTGAAAAAATGGACTGACTGTCATCTGGCAATTTTTGAAAATGGTATGTTTTCAGAGAAGTTGCAGAAGGTAGTTCAGCCTTGGAAGAAGGGACTCTAACATGCATTGACAAATCTAGTCCAAGTCTGTGCCATGATTTAGTTCGGTAGGGTATTCATTTATATAGTTATTGGACACATAGGATGTGCTATTTCCCATATAAGCAAGTATTAAAAGTTGGCTGGGTACCAGCAAAAGGTTGTTGTTCAGTTTACGTATGCTACACCAAGTAAGTGTAGTTTGGTTTCCTCCTGAGCAGAGTGGTACTTGGAAAAGAAGTGGCAGCTGATTTAGATTATAATGAAAGATGACATAAGGTGAAACTTAGAGACCTCTTGGCATCGAATAAGAGCAAGTAGATGCCTAAAGGCGAATTTAGGACGTTTATAGCTGCCTAAGCAAAAGAATGTGATAAAGAAAAAATTTTGCCCACCCTTTAAGGTTACATCCACAGTACCCCTTAAGGCTGGCTGGAGAATTGCTCTGAAGGTCAAGCTTGTCTGTATCGTATAGTATAACCCTGCAAGGAAGCTCCAAGCGCAATAGGAATAAGCCCTCTAGGAATCTGCATGGCCAAAAATGCTAAGCCTGACTATTTGTTCCCGGCCTTGATTGAACAAGATGTCAATGAGGTTGTTATGTGCATGGAGGTCAGGCACTACATGGTAATCAAGTAATGAATATATTTCTGCCACTGCAGGGCAGCATAGACATAAAATCAGGCACTTGAGTGTCTTTGTGTTCCCTTATTTTCAACAATAAATTACTCTTGCCACCTGAAATTGTCTGTACATTGATGCTGTTGTGCATCCTTAAGCAACCATGATCCTACCCAATTTGAGAAGATTGGCAGCTACCAATCTTTTGGGGCTCTCAAACCAGGAATCTCCAAAGCAAAATTCCCTCGTCGAGGGGATACTTCAGATATGCTAAGTGCAGAGGCAAACAGTGGTAGCACTGAGTTTATCACAAAGTAAAACAGACATGAGCATTTTAATCAAAAAACCACTTGAAGAATGGTGGTAAAGTGTCATTTACAGAAGTGGCCAAGTGTTTATATTTCTTGAGTAGCAGGAGGTCAGATTCTATAATCTTCTCAGTCTGACAGACTCAGTTCCATATTTCACAATTCCCAGGAGAGTGCTCGTAATCTCCAGTATGCAGGCTGGCCTGAGATCTCTTTCTTGTTGCTATTGGACTGTGAAGCAATAATGCAAAATTCCTGGGGGAGGAAAGAAAGAACAGCCATGGGAATCTGACTTTACAGACCATTGATAGTGAAAGTACTTATTTGGAACTAGGGTAAGGATTTTATAATCCCAGTCTTACATAATGTCTAAACAAGGTGTTCAAGCAGAGGCATCAGATGAGGTTTCAGCTTCATTCCTTTCTTCAGGATTTCTTAGCATCTGTTGTAAATGCTGCTTCTCTTGAACATACCCTATGCTTCACACTGATGCTATAACTGAAAATGTTACACATAACAAGTGATTTGATGGGAGACTGAAAAGAAGTTTCTAATCCTGCTAAAAGTATTTTGAGGTCTTTACACGCCTAGGATATGTGACAGAAATTTAGCAAATATGAACAATGGAATGTAGAAGATTGACAAGGTTTGTAGGGAGAGAGGTTATACTCTATTAAACTAACAACTACAATAAGAAAAAAAACCAACCTCTTTGACATGTAAGTCCTTCTTGCATTGCCTAAACACTTAGATCATCTACAAGGACCTGCTACTATTACTACAAAACAAGTGGATTTCATTCACTTTCAGAGTTGGGAATAAAATGCAGCATCATCATGCAAAAGGAGAGGTTGAGAGGTCATGGAGAGAAGGCAGTTGAGAGGAGGTCTAACCACAATCTTCAACTACCTAAAGAACGGCTATAGGAAAGACAGAGAAAGAGATTTCTCAAAGGGACACAGTAAAAGGACATGAGGAAACAGTCACAGCTGCAGCACGGGAAAATTCAACTAAATGTAAGGAAAAAAACCTGACAATAATTAAGCAGTGGAATGGCTTGTCCAGAGAGGCTGGGGAATTTCCATCTTTGGAAATTTTCAAAACTTGGCTGGATAATGTCCCAAGCAAGCTGTCCTACCTTTGAAGTTAGTCCTATTTGAGGAGATTGGACTAGATGACCTGCAGAGGTCCCTTTCAAGGCAAATTATTCTGTGATTTTCAGTAATCTGCCACTGTGTAGCAGATACTTGTACATGTTACTGCCAATCATAATGTACCTTAATTTGTTAACCACTAAGTTAACACTAAGTGCTTGATACCGCAAATTTACAGATCTCAACTTATTTTTTATAAGCATTATTTACACAATTTTTTATGCCAGAATTTACCATAATTTTCAAAAATTAAGTTGTATGCTTGGTATTATGCTTAATATTAGCTCTTGAAATGATTTGAACAAGACCAGCAACACTAGTCAATAATTTGGTACAGAAAGTGAAGATTAACTCAGCAAATTGACATTACACTGAGAACTGTGGATAAGCAGAATATATTATCTAAATGGAAGTAACCCCGCCAAAACACACAGCAACGCTACTACTGCTAGTTAAAGTGGCTGTAAATCTTTAATCATCTCAAGATAGCAGAATTACAGTTCAAATTCATATGCCAAGGAATACCTTCCTCCAGCAAAAGAATTCTTAATAATATGATGACATAGAGGTTCACTATCAAGAATGAAGAATGTCACTTGCAGAATAACAAATATAAACTCACAGAGCACTTAAATTTTCCTTTGACATTCTCTATCTAAGTACTGACTATACCGTTCATGATCTGAGCCCAGGTTTGTATGTTACACACATTTCCTCTTACATTGAACTTATTTCAAAACTCAGTTTTCTTATTCTCCCACCACCTATCTGCTTCATTCACAATTGCTTTACACTGTCATTGTTGAAACAAGATTTAGAGAGTTGTAAGAAACTTTCTTCAAATGATAATAAAAAGGAATAAACTTATAGGCTTCAAGGGACTAGCACATGGTATTACAAATATATTGATATTGTATGCTATATATTATATTACGCATATGTACTCAGACATATCCTGCTTTAGCTTCTTTCCCTTTCCTCACCTTGATAGAAATAAATACCAACCAATGCCTCAAACAACCTTCATAACTTCATGAATCCAAAACTTATTGTCTGAAAAAAATATTTTAATCTATCAAAAACAGGACATATAGTTTTCTCAGTTCCCACCTTTTAAAAATCTGAAAATTGAGCGATACATTTTAAAGGGTACAGAACAGTAACAGAGACATGAATTTGAAACATATATATTAATACAATTAAGTGTTAATATAACAAATATGAAACTCCCTGATATATATTTATGAAACAGGAAGAAAGGCCCAAGCTTCATAAAATTTAAACATTCTAGTAGTAACAACACATAATGTTGCATTCAATTATGTCCTCTGTTCAAATTACAGATGCCTCTGTGTTTGGGAAACATATTACGCCGAGGTCACATTCCTGTGTTTAACTAAGTTTACAGTCACTCCCTTTTCTTTAAATACTTGAGAGTTTTTTGTTTCTACATGTTCTGAAGTGTCATCATTTATTGCCACAGGCAGAATGGCTATATTTAACTAATAATGACAGCAGTTGTCATTAGATTTTAAACTCACTAACACTAGTCTGACATATTATTTGAAGTATGTCTTAATTCTAAATTTGATTAAAATTACAAACATCCCATTTTCTCTGCCAATCAACATATTTCATCCCCTCGCCCTGAACTTTTCTATGAACTCTTCAGGAAAATAGGTCATGGTATTAGTGTCCATTTAAACTACAGAAAGCCCCCAGATTGTGAAAAGTCTTTTATATGCTTTTCACAGAACACAAATAAAAATGTAGGTTCATCAATGAATGATGAATGTTTTTCACTACGTTTTGTGTGACAGGAATCTGAAATCCAGAATTTACTTTACAAAAATCATGTTATATTTCCTTTTAACTAATGAAGTTACATTTTACTTTGGGAAATAATTGAAAATATGTAAATGATTAGCAATTAAAACTGCTAATATTAGTCTAACAAAACAGGGAACCAGTACTAAAAATTAAGCAAAAATTCCTATGATTATACTTGTGCAGTCCAAAAGCAATGAAAATTTTTTCAAGAAATCAAAAATTTGGTGTTGGTACAGTTTAAAAGAAATAATTAATATTCGTTCATGTCATTTGATATGAATTCTTCCCTTATTTACACTCAAGTAAACCTGAAATTATTTGGGGAATTAAACAAGTGTAAATGCCAAACGGAATACATAAGATAAACCCTGAAGAGACTGCAGCAACAATGAAGGATGATAAAAACATATAGAGACTGGGTGAAAGATTAAGACTCTGGCTCTGCGGCTCAGCACAAAATTCAATTGATAGGTTGATAGTTTACAATGCAAACAATTTTCTTCCATTTGGCAGAGAGAAGAGAGAGAATGCCTCTTAGTCACCAGTGCTCTATATTTATCTTCTCTCAGATTTTTCTCTTGAACTTGCATTCACTGGATCTAGAAGGATAATGGTTGGAAGACTGTCTGTCTCGTTCTGGATTGGGATGAATTTCTCCATTCTGCACAGCTGGCAATCAATTTTGGTTTGGGTTTTTTTTTATATCAGGGGTCAGAGATTTAATTATAAATTATTTTAACCAGATTCTTACTGCAATCTACAGGTTAGTGGGGATACAGGTCTGAATGTTTTTCATTTCTTGAAGAATTTTTAACACTCCTGCTTAGTGCAAATAAAGGAACTAAGACAAAGGTTCTACAGGCCAAGATCGTTATCTGTTGTTATGTGAAAGGTATGGACAAAACTTTCTTACAACTCCTGGGTCTTTGTACACATAAGGATGTATCAAAATTTACCTCGGATTTGCCTTCCAGGATACTGTTGGGGAGGTGTTAGGACAAGTTCAACTACTGATTAAACAGAGCTGTACTTTTCACATTTAATTTACATTGTTTCAGCTGTACCTTCTTGTTTCCACGTTCTTTTATTCAAATACAACTTTAAGCCATATTTGGAAAGTATTTTTCCAGTCTAGAAAATAGAATTTTTCTTTTCTTTATTACAGAATTGCTGACTTCTTTACCATGATTATGTTCCCACTCCTGTAAATATCATAAAAATATACAGAAAGATACCATTTCATAACCAAGCACTTTATAGCCTAAGGACCTAATGGAGAAGTCTATGGATGAAGCTGTTTCTCTCTCTTTAAATTCAAGTAGATTCTGGGTAAGGCATCAGAGTCTGCGTCCCCCCAAAACACAGTACTAATACCTAACTAACTAATACAGTATCATCTTACTTTTTGCTGCCCTAAACAAAAATACAATATACAGCATAGTTGTTCAAGAGGAGCTGTAACAAAAGTGTAACAAATAAGGCATTATATATATCTATATCTATATATATATGGAATATAGCAGGTACCGTCATTTCATAAAATCAGTTCTCCTCAACAGTGGAGGCTATATATAAAGGGTTTAGTCATCTCTGTTTTGTCTGTTTAGCAGCACATTATGATGGGTGTTTACTGGTTATCTAAACAATTAAATTTGTATAATTAATCTTATGCTTAAGTAAATTTTGAACTCTAGTTTTTAATTGTTAAAAAAATCCCAGACAAACTAGTCTTGAAAAAATATTCCCTCTGGTGATTTTTCTGCCCTGAGTAATTTGCCTTACTTGGTTTTATTTTTTTATATATATGTATGTTTGTGTGCCTCTGTGTGTGTGTGTGTGTAAACATATCATCACTTTTGGCTATGAATTTACAACTTCTAGTTAAGTTGTCATCTCTCACTCCATAAAGCCTATTGGTTGCTCCCAGAAATCAAGCATCTGGTCAATCTGTCATGGTGGAAAATGCCTTCACAAACCAGTAACATCATCAAGCTAAAGTATACCACAAAGGTTTCTCATATTTCTTTAACAAACTACCAAAGTTAATAGACAGCAGAGTGAAGCCTAGGACCAGGAAAGAAAGTTAAAGCCTGACAACATACATTTGCTATGGTTATTGTGCCATCAATAAGACTCCATGTATGTTGTCTGGAAATACATATTTATCAAAAACTGCTGTGGAAGCTCTTGAGGGAACACTATATGTACCTTTGCTTCTGGTGTCAAAGGAAGTAGTAGAGTTTGCTAAGTGATAAACGTAAAGGAGGAAAAGACACAGCATATTAAAGGTGGGAATCTTACCATTAGATTCCTGTATAAAAAGCACTGAAGACTTCAATGCCATTGAGTGGCTAGAAGGGAGACTTTCATGTGGTGAAGTGTTCCAAAATAGCTCAGAAATGGGCATACTTCAGATTTTGAAAATGTACCCACAGCAGGAAAGGGCTGTAAGAATCTGTAGTAATAATTTGAATCTAAATTTTCCATAGTAAAATAATAAAATTAATTTTCTGTCAGAAATCCTAAAAAAATATATAATCTAGGTTTTACTGGCACCCCTCTCAAATACCAGGTTTTTGTCATTCTAACTTCCAGGATACGATCAAGCTATTTTGTAAGTATTCAATTCTATTTTGTTACATGAAGATTTGAGAGGAAACTTCTATAGCTTACAACAAATCTCTGTTGTATATCTTGAGATGTTCAACCTCTGTTATGAGACAGATAAGCTCATAATATATGATGATACATATTTCTGCATATTTTTATGAATAGTTGTTATAGCATATTCCTTTTTCAGATCAAAATTCCAGTACAAATGCGTTGAAATAATAACATATAATACAGTAATTACAGAAAAATTGTAATAAAATGTATTAACTTCAAGTTGATAAAGGAGATACATTTTTTCTGAAAAATAAAATGTGACAACTTTAATTTTTATGTGTTGATCAGAACAAGCCCTATATTATTTAGAATGGTGCTTAGAATTTAAACATTTCCAAATCAGTCAATAATTAGAATGGTAAGAATCTATTGTTTTGCTGATACTTACTCCTTGTAGAAGAGATGTCCTATTTTAAGTGTATTCACACACATTCTTGTCAATTGGAACCTGTCTTGGTAAATTACTTCATTTTGTGGTTCGCATGATATCTAAACGCTATTAAACAAGAAAAATCTTTATCTCTTCATTTAAACACAGACCTGAAATGCAGCATTAAGAACATTAAGCATGGATTACTTTTTCTAGTGATCTCCTTGTCACAGTGCATTAATAAAAGACAGAAAATCTTATTCATTATTTTTAGTTTTACTTTTAGCACACAGTACTGGAAACACACACATCCTACAAATATAACTCTAAATGAAAGAGTACAGACATTTTGGCTAAGTAGTAAAAAAGTGTACATTTATGTACTAATTGTTTCCATATCTAGTGTTCTTTTATTATAGTGATCCACAGAATGAGAGCTGGAGGTAGGTCATAAACAATGCTCTGCACCCGGGTCACAAGATATATTAATCAAATGAAGCGCCTATGTGATCAGCGAAGTAGACCATGCTCCATGCAAAGAATCCTTGTCAATATGACACACAAAAAATATGTGAGCATGGCATATCAACAACAGCATTTAGGCCAAAATGCTGTCTTTAGGAAGAGATTCAGTTTAAGATCAGCACAGCTAAATTAGGTGTCTGCTTGTAAATTATCTATATGTGAGCTAGACATTTTAGTTCCCATTATAGTAAGTGGAGCTCTAGTAAGCATAGTCCTATATCTGTATAAACGCTTAGCTTCACTACTCTGAAGGCTCCTGCAGAAATCACTGTTACTCTCAGTAGTACAATGAATTAGACCTGAGCATAATTTTTTTGGATTGCAGTCTAAGTCCACAATTGATTGATCAGACAAAACTCCTTTGTTTCCAACTTAGTAACTCGGAAGCAAGATCAAGGTAAATGGCAAACACAGAAACTGAAAAATTACTGAATGGAAGACGAAGGTTAGCAGAAGCCATGTTTTCCACAATAGCATGACTGATAAAATGCACGAACTTTTTATGAAGGAGTGATAGGCAATTGATTATTTTATTGGGCAAGGTTGCTAATGTCACTGGAATTAAATTTAATAGAAAGAAATTAGGATCAGTTTAAGAAATTGGTAACTAATGAAGAAAAAAATGAGGCAGTACACTGGAGACACCTGAAACTCAATTGCAAAGAGGTGTGCAGGTACAATAAAAGCTGACAGGAGAAACATGAGGTATTAAAAAGAATAAATAAGAACATCCAATATATTTTAAAATTCAGTAACTGCTAAATATATGTGTCTGCAAACAAACACTGAAGTACATGGTCTCCCATATATTTCCAATGAACAATTAATTAAATATGACCATTGACTGTCACCATATGTAAATGACAGGGAAGAACAACATACTACAGAACATTAACTCTTTGGCACAGTTCTGCAACACTCTAGTTCCACAATAGTCCTTCAAAAATATGTTTTAAATGCTTGAGACTTGATACTTTTTTGTTTGCTAAACTTCTGTTGGAATCACACCTTATAATTGATGTCACATGTATTCATTATAAATATTAAATTAAATTAAAAGAAGCAATGGCTTTCAATTTTTATCCCAGATCATGGAATTTGACAACGTATGTTTGAATCCTTATTCAAATCTCAATTTAAATTTTAATATGTTAGAAAAATGAGAAAGTGAATAAATCCAAATAAACCTAGACATCAATGTCACTGGGAATTATATTTTATCCAGGTATTTATACCACTTGAAACAATGAAATTATATGCAAGATGATACAATTCAGACAGACTTTGTGATTTATACAGTACTTGAAATACAGATTTCCACAAAGGTGCTGATCTTGCAAATATTTATGTCAAACTACACATGTAAAAAGTCTCTCTGATTTCCATGGGATCACTTGTACACATTTGCAGGGTTGGGGCTTTACAGTATATCACTGATCTTCCATTCCCATGCAAAAAGAATTTGCTACTGACATTTGACCTTGTTATCTATGCATTAAGGACTCAAATGCAGCAATTGGTATGTTTATACTGACAAGTCATACTACTCTATGCTCTCTTCCCAGTCTTGGGCTAGAGAAAGACAATATAAAATACGTACCGTCTATGTCTTTATACATGTCTAAAATCTATCTTCAATATATTGTAGCTTTTTAAAAATGTACACATTGTTCATTCATACTATGTATAAATAAAAAAATATAAGCAAAAAAAGTACTATGGAATGTTATACAGAGAATTTATGAATGTTTTTAACATCAGTGCTGATTTTTGAGCACATGGAATTCTACACTATTAACTGTCATTTTCCAGTTCTATTAAACTTGTAAACAGGGGTGTTAAAAGGCCTATTTTCTGGTATTGGTGGCTTTTCTACTTACAGCAGTGACTTTTTCCTGTTATACTTACCCTTTTAATGGACACACAATATGTTACTCTGTGCCCAAGCTCACCTACTCTTTCTTTTCTCAAAAGACAAGGCACATCTGCCACCTGCTCTAGTCTGTGTCCCAGCAACAACTGTCGAGCAGCAAAAAGATTGATTATCAGTCAAAAACCATTCAACAACACCAGATTTTGGTAGGTTAAGCTTGCTGATCCAGCAAGAGATGGTGTGAAATTTTCAGTAATGTGTGCCAACATTTTGGTGCTAAAAGAACAGCAGTGCATGTCACAATGAAACACAGCCAAAGATATGCAGACAAAGCACAGAAGTTTTTGTTTTGAACTTGGCTTGCAAGAGGAAAACGAAAGAAAGAAAAAAAGACTCGCTTAATGAATTTGAAAATCTATCATAACACTCAAGTCATATGCATGGAGAAACTATAATAACCAGGGAAGACTTTGTAACAAATTATAGCAGTACCCATATAAAAATACTGCAATAATAGGATCATTTCAATCATTCATACAGTACCAACAGCAGTTTTAGCATACACTTCTGCAAGAATAAATACGAAGACCTGTGCCTTTCACGGAATACATAGGCCATTCATTATAGCCATTCTGGTGAATGGATCACCTGTATCATACTCGGAATCATTTTTATGTTATAAACAACAGCTTATCATATATAAAATTGATTATGTAAGACACAGGCTTACTAATATAAGTTTCATTCATGAATATCGCCATGAATATGTAAACCTACCTTTAATTACAGGACTTATATCATAAAGGGTCTACTAATTAATATTCCATTTTTATGTGTCTAGAGAGAGCTATGTAGTAGTGATTTTCTTGGGCAAATAGCCAGTAATGACTACTATATAGATATCTTCTTGAAATGTGTTTGTATTAAGTAATATAAATCTGTAAAAGAATTAGCAAAAGACTATTTAAATATTTTGAAATTCAGAATGAAATATTTAACACTAAATTAAGTCTCTTAATACTTCCCAAGATAAAAAATGCTATTTAAAAACTATGTGGAAAAATAAAACCCAAGGCTTGTTTCTAAAGAAAGTACCTAAGAAAAAAAAATGTCCAAAAGTGCAAAGAAATATACTTATCAAATATAGACAACATATATATAAAATACGCACTCTAGTTGAATGATTTGTCTTTTGTTTTTCTTCTTTGCTATCCCTAACTTTTTAAAAGACATACCACAGTTTACTAGATTATACAAACTGGAAAGCTTCACGTAATGTTAAACAATTTATCTTATTTGCATTTCTCATTGGAATTGTACACTGGAACTGTAACTTCCTACCTACACATACGCTATCCTAATAATAATTTTGCTTTTTATTATACATTAGTTTATATCAATTAAAAGTTCTTTATCACAAATGCCAGTTGAATTAATAGTTTAATAAAATACCCAATTGGTATCTTTAATTTGATACTGAACCCTACTTAAGCTATTGTTATAAAATGTTACCATTAATTTGCCACAGAAATCTCACAAGGTACTTCACGATCTTAAAATATGACTGAGAGAAACATGTACATTCACATTTAAACTGCAAAGGATTCAGAAATAGTTTTCCCCCCTTGTAAAAAATAAAACATAGTTACCAGATTGGTAAAGGAATGAGAAGGAAAGAAGAAAAATTTTAATAATGGTCTTACCAAGCAATCTAAAATTAATAAAGCACAGTAAAGTAGATATTCCACATTGCTGTATTAAACTTCCAAAAAATTTTAAACAATGACATTAATGAATCCAATCTTACATTATGGATTATTTTTGCTAGTGGAATAAGCCTAATTAATTATGTCTGTCTGATGTCACTGAAACTAAACAGTAAATTCAATAATCTCTTTACATTTTCACCATTTAACCTCCTGCAGGCTCCCTAATGTCTATTCAGATCTATATTAAATTAAGTACCAATGCTAATGAAGGGCAATAAACGTGGCTGTCAGTAGATTTTTCTTTCATTAAGCACATTATCCTCTTACTGAGCTGTAAATGAGTAAACATTAGTTTTGTTAAACCATGCAAAAAGACAGGACGAAAATAATTTTTAATTGCACCCCTTAAGCCATTTGCTGGGGGTTCTCAGTTTTGTTTTTGTTTTTTTACCTTTTATTTTTTGTAATGGATATAAAAAGATCTCTCCAGTTGAAATATAAATGTCGGCATCATGGGGTATGTCTTTAGGTTCTAGTGCTTCAGTGCTGTCTGCCAAGAACACTCATCGTGCAGCCATGTTCAGATTCAGCTTTTCAGAGCACTCCTCCAGCAGCTAAATGAATGCAAAAGGTAAGGCATACTGATTACAAACATATTTACTTTATGATCAATATTTAGTCAGTAAAAATAAAATTGGAAATAAAAAATCCACTCTCAACTAATTTACCAATCATAGTAACTGCACTACAAGTCACTTGGTATTTTAGTGGTTATTACTAGAAATCATCAGATAACAAGATAAGAAAAACACATAACCTTAAAATGATTGTTTTAAAGGTATCACGCTCTTGCCTTTTAACGTCAAATAATATTGTACGTTATACCGTAACTTATTTCACTTAGTGTTTATAAGAATTTTTAACAAGTCACACATTTTAGGAATAGTGTACAAAGGAAGAAAAGTTTCATGTAAGTTTATTTTAAAGCAAAAAGGATTTATGTTAGGGTTTGAAGCAAAAGCTACATATAAACTTTATGCATATAAGAAAACTTGTATTAGAGGTTACTGGCTTAATTAAGGACACAGAAACTTTAGCAAAGATCTTTCTTGTGCCATTTTTGTAAGCTATGACTTTGATTACATTTGGCTGCTGTTTAATAACTTTTGATACTTCAAATGCCCTCTAGACATGCCAGAGTTTTGAAACAGAGAACACAGTTAATTCTGTGGAAAAAAAATCCAGTTCAGCATAATAAAGAAACAATCAAAGATATTTGTCTTTTCTTTTTTTTTTTACTTGTTTTTTAGAACTTTTATAATAATTGTGTGAAAAGACAATCTGAATGTATGGTCATTAAAATTCTTCACAGTATAAGAATTTAGTTCATGGCACCTAAGTTACAAATATAGAAAAGACAGAGAAATTGGACTGAAGCAAAATAGACTTAATCTATCCCAAACTGAGTTTATTCAGAAGTGCTAGAATACTTGGAAAGCAGTTGCTTAATTCCACTACTGAGTCCTTTTATGCAATATCTTAAGAATTTAATAAGAAAATAAATCACTTAATTTTAAAAGTATTTTTCAAAATCTATCAGCACAAATAAATATAGAAAAAATTTTGTTGATTCTGAGAAAACTTGTAATTAAAGAGTGCTTTCAGTGCATACTATGTAGATTAGTGTTTCTAGTTTAAAAAGTAAGAACTGATGACTGTCTTTTCTCAGGCAAAATTTCAATCAAATTGACAGCAATTATGCCTGTACAGTGACTGCAGAGTGGGGCTCATTGTTAATTGTTTCTGTTTCCCAGATAGCAAAATATATTCAATGCAGCTGCCAGAAAAAACTTAAATAATCTAAGACACAATTTAAAAAAATCATAATACTATTTTAAAATGCTCATACCACAGACAACTTCTGAATAATACCACAGTAAGACTATTCTTAAAAATAAAATTAAAAGGGGGGGAAGCAGATTTATAACAAAATGTCATACTTCAGCAAGAACATTTGTGACATACGGTCTCCGTCCTAGTCTGCAACAAGAGGTTCCCATGCAGAACTCAGAACTGCTTTGAGACCTAAGATTTGAATTTCTCTCCCATGTAAAACCTTAGAAATTTTTCCATTTATTTCAATTAGCACTGAACTGATACTTCACTTAAACCATAACGGCATGTAGGTAATATCACATATTTTACAGTTTCCACATTTCTTGAATGACAAAATGACCACACAGGAATCCTAGCTTTTTTGTATTCTTTTTAGCATTTCTAAAGCACGTCATGCTATTAAATCAGCGTAGCTACTTCGGTGTTGAGTACTAAACCGTATAAATAAGAAAGCCAGAATGTGGCCCCCTTAAAAAGTAACTATATATTCTCTTTTTTGTTTTAGAGTTTAAGACTTTCATACACCAGGGGACAAGTACATTAAAATATATGTTTTATCATACAAAATTAGCAATTACAAATAGTTTAATGGTTTTGAATAAAGCACTTTCAGAAAACATTTACAAAAAAGAAATTTAAGAGCCATTTGTATCCTATTTGAGGTCACGTCTGCACGCAAATGAGCGGATACCATGATAACTATAATCATCTATGTTTGTCTCAGTTTACAATAATTTACCTACTCAAAATAGAAGACACTAACAACAAAAAGCTTTTGATGAAGAGATCTAAATTAAACATACTAAAATACACTTTTGCTGCCCAGGTCTTCACTTTAATCACCTTTATGGCACATTGCAAAATCCAATTGTTCTCTTGGATTTTCCAGACAGACAGAATCAATTCATTTTGGATTAATTATGGAGAATCACATTCTTCTTTATAGAGGGTAAACTTGATGGATATTACCTATCTATTGTAAAGTCTATTAAAAATTTGTAAAGCAAACTGGGATGCCTGGTTTATTGTCATTTTATTTGTCTTTCAGAAATGTTTGAAGAAGTCAATACAGTTTTAAAAAGGATATACTCCGAGAAATTTTTAGGTCAAGAAATCTTAATAAAAATTAGCAAGGTCTGTTTTAGAATATCAACTGAATCATCGTTATACGGTGACTGAACTGCAGCAGTCATGGTTAAAAGCAACGGAGAAGAGTTTTGATTACCTTAGTTGACCTGTGGGAACACTTTCAGCTCTGTTTCTCTTGGATGGTGATATAAGACAGAAATTGTCTGTACTGCTTGATTTGTAGCTGTCTATATGTCTGATACTCCATCACAGCTCTGAACTGATTTTGTTTGATGTGTAGAACAATCTTGAAGTCTTGACCTTCTTGATACCATTGTTGATTGCAGGCGAATGTTATGGGCAAATAGAAGCTGTATAGAGCTTTCCTTCCCTTCAATATTTTTAACTGCTATTTTTGCATAGGAAGAGAGATGTTTTCTGAAACAGAAATATCATAAATATAGTTAAAATTTTAATAATTCAACTACTTTAAATTAGTAATGACTGACTGTAAGGAGTTCAGAAAAGCCTACAACAGCTTAATTAAAGTTGGAAAACACCTTATGAAACTGTGTTAATAGTTTCACCCTGATTCTCACTTCTGCAAACTATAAAATTATTTCAGAATTTAGCTCAATTAATCTTTCCACAAGCAACGATCAGAATGGGAATTGCATAAAGTGCTGTAGGACAGGATTATGGTGACGTACAGTAGGTATTTCAGCTATACTATACTGCAAGAGCACTGAGTCTGTGCTAGCCTTCCTTCATACAAAATGAACAGTAAATTATCTCATAAAGCTAAAAAAAAAAAAGTTTTATTTGCATAAAAACATTAAAAATAATGAGAACAGAAGCCTCCAACTTTCAATTTGAGGCTACTATTAATGGCACAAAATTACTTTATACTGTAGGCCAAAAGTCTAGATGGAATATTCACCCAGATTATGATCACACAATCTAATTTTATGCCATCTTTGGAAGATCCAAATCAGCAGTAGTATAACTGTGCCAACAGCGGTATCAAAGATAAAGAAGAGGCAAGAAAGGAATCGGATGAGATCAAGCCCTCATTCGTCTTTCATAGTCAAATAATTCTTAAGTGTCAGAATATTCCCATTATAAATTGCAAAAATGATGCCACAACAAATGTGAACTTCAAAATTTGTCCACATGGATTGCAGTATGTTTACCTAGGAAATCCTTAAACTAATATACCATCACTGGAATACTAAATATTGGAGTGCAAGCAAAGAAAACTATTTTCAGTATTATGAGTCTGAACACATTATGTGGAGTTTTGAATTCTGACTAGTGACAGCAAGAGGACATTATTTTTTGTAAATACTCTTTTTTTAAGCGACCATTTTGTTACCCACTTCAAGAGCAGAAAATAACTACGAAACCAGAAACAAATTTCTTTAAACAATAAAAATCTATTAATTGCCATTATTAATTCTGTAGATAACTTCCGTCTTTAGCAGATAACTTCCTTACTTACTACTTATGAACTATTTTGATGGAATATTGACAGTACTGTTAGTATCAACTAGGAATTATCTTGTTTACATGACAAGTAAACCATTATGTAAGTGGTCTGGTGTAGCAAAGGGCTACTACTTTTCAACAATATATAATACCTATGAAATCTCCTGTCACTAAATTACACTATACAAGGAAAATACCTACAGGACTACTACTGTTATTGTTCCCCAGTCCTTGTCCAGCTTTTTCTTAAAATTTCCCACCATCAAAAAAACAACTATTTATACGTACAGTGTCCGTAAACCTTAGGGTACTTGTGCATACACTCCAGTTCTGTAACTGAGGTGGTTTCAAACAGGAAATGAAAGCATGCACTTACCAAGAGTAATCTTACTCTTGCATTGCAGAGCTGTTTTATACTTTGAGAAAACTCAAATTTAGACATAACCCTGGTGCCCATCCTCCTGGAGATTAAATGCCATAAAATGAAAGTCCTAATATGTGGAAACCTTATGAAAAAGCCAATGTGAAATGCCATTCACTAGTCAGGAAAAACAGCTTGGTACTCCATATTAAAGCAAAATTTCTTCTTAGTCAATGGTAAATTTTGCTAGCTGCCACCACCAAGATGTTGTGATCCTATTTTTACAGCATAAGTAAAGACGCCCATATAGAGATACATAGAGAAAAGATTTTGAAATTAGAAATTTAAACAGGAAAAGAAACAAAAAAACCTAAAAACCTAAAGAGCTCTAATAACTTTTTTTCCATTTAAAAGCAATTAAACTGCTGTTTATTCATGGCCAAAGCACTGAAGTATTTTTGTAATTATTACAAAAAGAACTTTTACTTTCAGTTAGTTCTACATGCTGAAATTGTTTGGCTACATCAGATCAAAATTTTTATTCTATTGCTCTAGTGCAATTTTCTAATTATTCATTATTGTCTAACTAAAACACATTTCTCCATATTTCTTCTTTAACTAGAAAACAACAGTGTACTAAAGAAAAGTAAATAGTCCATACAGTTTTCTAAGACATAAATCTGCACATTGCTAATATTTTTTTCCATAAGTGAAAAATATAGTTACTTTAACAGACATTGGTTCAGTAACAGTTACCCAGGTCAAAGTTATCACACAGTTTTGGATGTGAATTCAACAGCAGGATAATGACAGTTGCCAAGGATTTCTACTTGCTGTCGCTTACTACTAGTGTTGCCTGTCAAATTGTCTCTTTTTCTTATACAGAAGCCATGGAATTTTTTATGGATAGCAATTACTTACAATATACAATGAAGTACATCAGATGTAACAACCACCCTTTAGCCCTTCATTATTTGGTCGTCTCTTTGTTATATCTAGTCATCCATTTTCACCTAAATTATTTATTTATACTGCATATTTGACAAGCGTGTATTCTTTGCTTTATTTTTTCAGTAGTTGTTCAAAAGATATAGTGATTTATTTTAATATTCTCCTATTTAAATTTACATATTTAAATTTACCTTTTTATTTTTGTACTTGTACTTTGTGTTGGATTTCTCAAGAAAAGCATTATCAGCGCGGTAAAGACATTTTATTTATCTACCAAAGGTATTAAAAATTAAACTAATGGCAATATCAGATCTTAACCACAATGGAGGGGTTAAGAAAATCTTATATTTATCCATTGGTTTTTTTGCACTGTTAAAGTATTTTTCTCCAGCCATCATATATGTTTCATATTTGTTTGCATTTATGTTATTGTTGCACTATATGCATGTATGCTCCAGATAACCATATTAATATATCTTTATATTGATAGATGAGAACATCATGTTTCATGTATTATGGTCCTGAAATATTTTCTGGTACAGGCCTGCATTAACATCATCATAAGACTCGTGAAAACTCTAAAGTTAGTTTTATTATACAAGAAATCCACAGTATACACCACTTACATCATAAAAAACAAAGCCTAATAGTTTAGTAGATTTAATATGTTTGGGAAACTGCCTTCATAATAATTCACCCAACAAAGGGGAGATTTACACACATAATCTGTATCACTTTAGGAAGGACCTTCTTCAACAAATAATGCTGCAAACTTCACACCTGCCAAGTAAACTAAACTGTTATCAACCCATGCAGCAGTTGGAAAGAAAAAGTGATGATCGTTTTCCTTTTATTAGGAAAGACAAATCTTCCCCTCTTCTCCTAATACTCTTTCCAATTACAGTCTATCACAAAATTACAATCTATTCTAAATTAGTATACCCTGAGTAATAACCTAACAAGTACATGCTGCGTGTGAAACTCATGTCCCACTAAAATTGTTGGGAATTTTGCCAAAGGCTTGAAGAAAAATTTTATCCTGATCTCTGAGTCGATGAACAGAAAGAAACTGCTGCTCCTTTCTCTGTCACTTCCCCACTGAAACCCTGGCATCCCACCGACCTCTGGCCATGAAAGATTTTTCTCCAGTACCCCAAAGAGAAGAAAAGAAACCATACTGTACAGTTAGGCAACTCGTGCCTAACGCAGAAGAAAATGTTTAAGTAATCCTCTTTGAATATCACAATCATCTGACAGCATTTACTATCTCATCTTACTTTTAGCCAAGAAACCAGACAGCACCCAATACACCTCTTCTGTCTCACCCCAAATGCCAGAGAAATGGGATTTTCTTTCAGTGCCTGGAACAGACAAAGTCTACTCAATGCCTGAGGAATGAAGCTGCCACACTTTGGAAAAGAAATCAGCGTGAAAAATGAGAACATACATTTCCTTGACCAAAATAAGCGCTCACAAAGAAATTGATAATTGAGTTATCATAGCACAGTTGTACTAGTTAGGTAGATAATAAGGTAAATAAAAAGATGTAAAAGTTTGAAACTTAGGTGTCACTTATACTTGCAGAGTTAAAGTGGCTACCATCTGCTCCCATGCCTTTCTGTGAAGCAGAGAAAAAAGGGTAGCAGCACCTTGGGATCTTAAATGGCTGTAAGGGCCCTGATTGCACCCCCCTCCTGGGGATTTGGCTGCTGGGCTCAGGGCCAGCTTAGAGATAGCGCAGCTGAGGGCTGCCCCTCCTCCCCTCTGGTGACGGCGGGGAGCTGCCAGACAGCCCTGCAGGGTGGCCCCAGCCAAGGCTGGCCCCCTTCTTTGGGAGCTGCCGTTCAGCCAAAGCTCCAGTGCTCGGCCTTGCCTGAGGTGCAGCCCCACCCGCGTGGCAGCCATGCCTGCACCCGTGCCCAGCCATGGCCCCCGCCGATCAGGCCCCGGCCCACGGGCTGACTCCCCGGCTTGGCCTGGCGACCACTGGCTGTGTCTGACCCTGACACCAGACCTGGTCCTCACCCCAGCTTACCGACTCCTGTGCCTGGCTCCACCTCGGCCCTGCCTCGTCACCCCAGGCTTGCCTGATGCCCGGGCTCTGGCTGTCCCCAGCTGCCATCCCGGCTGGGCCCTGCCTGGCAAAGCCCCGGCCCTGCGGCCTGGCTGGCAGGCCGGGCCCCCAGCTCCCCGACCCTCGGGGAGCAGCCGACCCTCGCTGTGCTCTGGCGAGGGCTCTCAGGACACAATGGGATCTCTTCCCTTCAATGAGGACATGCAGTATCTTGCCATTTCTAATCATTCTTATACTTTCTTTGGTACAAAAATATCGTCAGCCCTCCTGACTGAAATCAATTATTAACACCATGACTCGGCGTTCCAGTTTGCCGTCTGACCAAAGAGGAAGAACTGCTATCTAAAGAGCCAAAGAAACATGAGAAGACAGACAAAATTATTTTACAGATTCCAGGACCACTAAGTCAGCTGCAGATGGATCCAGAATGAAGGATTCACACACACTGAAAGGACTAAAATTTTAAATAAAGACAAAAGTTGAAAATCAACATATCTTTAGGGTTTTGAGATATTTTTCCCCTTACTTGAGTGAAATTGAGAGTATACTATACAGAGGAATTATAAAAATATTTTAATGTTTTACTTCATCTTTAGTCTGAGACTGACGCTAACAAAATATTTACTCAATTATATTTTTACAACTTATCACAGAGCACCAAATTAAACATCTTACTTTGACAAATGACATGACATGAGTGAAAAGTTGCCATGGCTTTACTCACACATTTTTTGCTAATGTAGGTTGTGCATCCATGTGGCATGAAGACATTTGCAAAGTTAAGAGCTCATTGTATTTTTGTGATGATGCACATGCCATATGGCATTTTTCCTGAGCACTTATTAGACTTCTGTTGCTTGCCATTTCCTGTTTAGAAGTACAAAAGATTGTAACTAAAATGAAAGCATAAGCTTTTTGTTAATAGTTAAGACTGATGATTAAATAGCGATTAGAAAATTGAACCAATCTTGTATCATAATTTTCTCTACAGCTTCTGAGAACATGGTGGGGTTTAGACAGAATTTCATTTGGATGTGTGTATGATTTGCATATTGCTCCTTTCTGGAGTAGCAAGATTGGGGATTGAAAGGGAAATTTGGAGGCTACAAATAAGAGAGCGCAAATACATTCTCTGTGAACTTACTCTGATTATCTGTATATATAATAAAATCAGAAACATCTGAAATAAAGTCACACAGATTTTCAATAAAACCACCTCTTCTCATCTTCTCCCTGCTGCCCCCTATCTTCTCTACCCCTATTAAAATGGAACAACTACTGTGTTTTGGAAGTTATTTCTACAAAGATATCACCAAGAACTCAGGAACTTTGTAATTATTTTATTCCTTTTAACATGAAGGGTTCTTTTTTTTTAATTTAGGGGAAAACAAGTATGTGATAGACCTTCAGATAAAAAGACCTGAATCCAGGTCAGAATTTACATAAACCTAAAATAGATCACTGGCTTTTGTACATATATACCATCTAATATTTTACCCATAATTGATTGATACAGGCTAGTCAGTTGAGAAACCCTTAAATTATACTTTTTTATGCATGAGATCTGCCACCTGATGAGCAAGTCACCTGTGAGAATGAAACTTTCACGGTGTTACTGCAAAAGCTATGCTGACAAAAACTTACAAAGTAAGCTCTTGAAGTGAGTGCTTGCTTTAATATTGTATGAAGATCAACATTTGAATATATGTTTTATTTTAATGAAAAGAAACATCGTACAACTTACACAGTCAGCTGTACTATTTTTCAGAGACATGAGTGTATGGGTTGATACCTATAACAGCTTAGCAATCACAGTTGCCAGCAAAACTAACAGTAGCAGTAAACGCTAAAGCAAATCTGAAGCTGGCCTTAACAATTTAAGAGCCAATTCCTGCAAATACTTACACCGCTGTTTAATATAAAGCACGTCAATGTGTCCATTACTTCAGTGCAAATAGAAGTATATATGTTTCTTTGCAGGACTGAAGCCCTGTTGTTCATTTCTCAAATGAGTGTTTGCATTTCAAGTGTGTATTATTATTTTCACAGTCTACAAAATGCAAACATATCACCATGTCCTACAAATCACCACAACAAACTTTAAACACTCCATTCATTGAAAACATCTACAAAACCTTTTAATTGTACAAATTGATCCATTTGACTAGTTAGCAAAATCAGTTGCTGTTTCACTGCCCTCCCAGATTTCTTGAATTACTCTTTCTTCTAGATCTTTTGTTAAATATATTTACTTTTTTTTTTTTGGTGATAGGATTTTTTTTAACAATATGTCTGTACAACGTCTAGCACAATGGGCCCTGAACTTGCCTGAAATATCAACGGACAATACCCCCCCTCCCCCAAATAACATTAAGGTAACAATAAGGTAATAATGTAGAACCAAGTAATTCTGTGAGACAAAAAAGGCCAACTATATTGCTGAAATATAATTTTAACGTTAAACTAGATGAATCTCAGTACCAGTTACAAAAATCAGAAAGAAATGCAAATTTTATCAGTAACATCTATTTCCATTTGACTGGATTGATCTTCTGTGACTGGGTACTATTCCTTTTTTATATATCTTAACCTTCAAACATTCATTGGTGATATGCATTATCTCAAAACAGCTTTATTTACCATGTGCTTACTTTTATAAATTTTACTCAGTCTATCTCAATGCAATTTGATGATAATCTGATCTAATGCCTAGGTGACATCAAAATAGGCAGATTTGGTCCCTTCTTCCATCTTTTCCGCTTGTCAGGGACAACTTCTCCAGCCACCTTCTCTGTGCTGGCACTGACGCATGACAAATCTGTTCAGTGGAGCTAAATCAGCAGAAAATTAAAAAAAAAAAAATGGCAGAATTAGATTTTTGCTCATTTATCTCTACAAATTATTTCACTGTGAGGTCACATGAATGGCAGTGCTGATGCAAGAGCACATGACTGAAGCGGGTGAAAAAGGAAGGCCAGAAGAATTTTACCACTTTCAGTGGCCACTAGTCATTATTTCAGCATAGCTGTATCTTCAAACTACACCTTTCAGTTCAAACTGAAAAGATAAAAGGAGTTTTGCTTAAGCTAAGACTGAAAAATATATGTAATATAGGAATATATAATGAAATGGGATTTGAAGTACAGCAACTATATTCTTTCCTGTAATGCTAAAAGGCGTTTTACGACTTGTCACCATACTTGGAAAGTATGCTAGTCTTTAAAAGAATCCACATAATGGAAAAATATTAATCAAAAGTATGATAAATTATAAACCGTATCTCTAAAGAAAATAAGCAAAAAGCCAATTAGCCCAGTGCTCCTCTTCAACAAACATGTGGAAACATATCCAATTATCTTGGAAAAAGCCAATTAAAATAAAATGAATAATCTAAATACCAGGACTAAATATTTCATTTTATAATTACGTTTCTCAAGAAGCTGGTTTTAACATAAACTGTGAATACTGTCAGTCTGTCATGTTTGCAAGCTTTACAGACACCACAATTGTTGCTCCTTTGCCTTTGTGTGTATTGCAGTTTGCATTAGCAAGTAACGAATGTGACATTAAACATGCCTGTTTCTGATAGGGGTTTTCAAGCATCTGAATATTTAGTTTAAGTATATCAGAATAAAGATCAAGGTATATCAACAAAAGGAATCTTATTCAGTCTTTTCGCTACAGGAATTTAAAAACGAAGAAACATGACATAACATGTGGCTTTAGCATGGTTAGCAGCATGTGACTATGCAGAATGTGAACATATGTACAAGAGGGACAGGAAGAAAAGAGGTCCTTTTGTTTGAAAAATCCACATGCAACCCAGCATAACTTTAATTTTAATACTGAGAGAGTGGATGGGTATTAAAACTGTTCTGTGCTCTATGACAGACATGAGAAAAGGAAAGGCACTATTTTGGAGTTGCAGAGGGATATTGAGAACCATGTGTATCACAGAGAAGTATTCCTCTCTTAGAATCCCACGGAGCATGATGCAATTCTTTATTAATTAATTCTGCTGAGCCCACATGACAGAACTGGGATTGAAATGACAACATATGAAAACATTGACTATATAAAGTACTGGCATATAACTGGGAAAAAAGTAAGTTTATTTTTATGTATGTGTAATTTAAACTTGAATGAAGTTGGACCTTGCCTACGTACAGCATAAATAAGATTCATTAAAATGACCATGAGGCCTCAGCAGTAAGGACATCGCGGTACTAGCCTAGTCATGCTACTTTTTTCATTTGCAGGCAATCAGTATGGGAATGAGGCTTTTTATAGCATGACAATGTCTCAAAGGAAATCCCATTAGGATGAAAACGGGGATTAGAATATACCATACTGACAAAGTGTAGCCAAGTAATGTTAGTTTATTGATGAACGAGACCCTTAATTTCAAACAATAGTGCGCTAGTGACTACATATTGTTAGCCCAGGGAGTAATTTAAGATATACATGAAAAATTCACATCTCAGAGGATTTAACACCTGAAGGTTTTCTCTACACTAGTGCTGTTTCTTGTTATCTTTTCACTCCACCACTGGCCGCTATCAGAGATAGAAGGCTAAGTACGTGTTAAACCTTGTTTGGCTGCTCTTAAGTTCTTGTGCTCATAGACTAAAATAAATTAAGACAGTAGCTTGTGAGGTTTGCCACCATGAGAAAACACTCCACTCCCTATTCTTTCTTACTAACACAGCAATTTCGGAAGCTAAAATATCAAGTTAATAATGCTAATGTGATTTTTCAAAAGCAGTTTGTTTCAATTATCAAGTTTGCAAAGTCAAGCACTGAAAATCAAGATAAAAATATAAATTTGCACATGCAGTTTTTATTTGACTTTAAGTACCTGGATTCTGATAGACTTAATGACATAATTATTTGTTTTTATGATTCCTCCAATTCACTCACTTCACTGAGCCAGAAATGTGCAGGGAAATGCAGGAAAAGAAAGAATTGTCTCATTGCTAAGGTCTGCTGCCCCAGATAAATTGAGTATCATTCTTGTCTTTGTCTTAAAATTCTGAAGTGATATTGAATAAGTCATATCAAGCAAAATTTCCCAGGAAAAACACAAACACTAGCCACACTTTCTAGATACCTGATTTGTAGCACCTGTGATCCATTTTTATAGTTTTTCCACTGACTGTAAATGAAGTCTGCTCTGAACATAGGAGATGCATTATAAAGATAAGGACTGTAAGTTATAGAAGTTTTGTATTCCAAAACAGAGCGCCAGAATTCATTGTTACTTTGACATTTAAATCTTTGTGTCTCCTTTCTCCCTGTCTGAAAAGCAACTGATGATAGCCTTTGAATTTTTAAGATCAATGATATGAGTGTCGTGAAGACTTACTTATTACTTAAAGTGTGGAATCAAGTAAGATTCTGTCACGGCTCTTTATTATGGGTGTTTATTATTGATGACTGCATTGTCAGAACAAAATTTGAATAAAGGTCCAGACTTTAAACAAACAAGTCATATGAACACTCCTCATTTTTGGTAGAGGCAGAGGTCATCTGAGAATAAAAGCACAATGCAAATAAGTGATACGTTACAATGCATATATACCAAGTGGGTGAAAAAAGATTAAAATAGCTGGTTCTTGGTGCAGCCAAGTGCACGGCTTTTAATATTGTTTTAATGATCAAACATTAAGTAAATATTTACAGAAAAAAGTTGGACAGGCATAGGTATAACTCCAGTGTAAATGTGGCAGGCTACAGAAGAGAGATAAATAATTTGTCACAGGGCACAAGAGCAAACGCCATGCTGATCAGTGTTAGCACAGCGAGGAAAGGTATGAGTATCTTTGTCTTTCCCTCAGTTAATCTATGCCTGGTTTAGACTGATTGACACTGCACTTTAAAGACAAAAACTAAGTCATGAAATCTTTCAAATTATCATATTTGACTGAATTTTCATCCATAGATTTTACTCCACCTGCAGCACACTAGACAAGGTAATAATTTATGATAATTATATGAAAATATACAATTAATATTCATCACCTCTCATTTCTCATCACTTTAGATGATCAGTAATGCAGAGTAAAAATGCTGTCAGGTTTCTAATTGCTTTGTAATGGGCCTGAAATAGGGAAATCGTTAAAGACAAACAATCTGTCACTTGTCTGTTACCTTAACTATCTATCACTTAAAAAAACCCTCATTAAATACATTGCTAATGAACGACAAAAGACTGTACTCAGTGTGCCCAGATGTACCTTTTTAAACAATATTGTAAATTGCTTAAATAATTCCCAAGACATTTTCAATCATTTTTGTGGAAATTTAATGGAAAACATATATTTTCAGTGCATGTTACATCTCATTTGTTCACATCATTATGACATTTAGTCTATCATACCCACATCTCCTGGGAGACAAAACTTTGTTTTTCTTTTTACTGTTGACAAATCTGACCCAATTAAAACAAATTCTGGAAGAACTTAACATTCAGATCTCTGACACCTTTCTCTTAAAAAACTGAAAAAACCCCCAACATTAATCAGTTTTAAATAACCCTATCTCTTCCAAGGATTTTTAATATCTAGATTAAAAAAGAAGCCCACCATTGTTCAAGGTTGAACAAATTATTTTATCTTTCACAGACAAAACAATTGTTCCCAAGAGACAGAATTCAGAATTTTCACTTACACCATTCTTTTGAGTCAGCTGTCTACTATAGCTCTGACAGAAATCTTCATTTGAAAAAAATTCTTCTCACTGTACTGACTTAAACAGTCAGAGTGAAAACAGTATGCCAGGCATACTGTTGTTTAGTTTGGAGAAGAGGAGGCTGAGGGAAGACCTTATCGCTCTCTAAAACTACCTGAAAGGAGGTTGTAGCGAGGTGGGAATTGGTCTCTTCTCCCAGGTAGCAAGCAATAGGACCAGAGGAAATGGCCTCAAGTTGTGCCAGGGGAGATTTACATTAGATATTAGGAAAAATTTCTTCACGGGGAGAGCAGTTAGGCATTGGAACAGACTGCCCAGGGAAGTGGTGCAATCACAGTCCCTGGAAGTGTTCAAAAAACGTGTGGATGTGGTGCTTAGGGACATGGTTTAGAGGCGGACCAGGCAGTCAGGTTAACGGTTGGACTCGATGATCTCAGAGGTCTTTTCCAGCCTTAATGTTTCTATGATTCTAAGGAGTATCAGTGAGACCCCATAGTGAAATATTGTATTATTAATTGCCACATTCATTAATTACTCTTATTAATCGCCACATTAAAAAGCTGGAAAAACAAAGAAAGAACTACTACAAAAATCATTTAAGACAAAATATTTGTGCATGACTTAAACATGCTCAATCTCTTAAATTTAGCAAAACCAAATAAATACTCAGTGCTTGTTTATATCAGTACATACCAGATGCTAAAACACCACAGTTTACGGCAAAAGGTGGAAGAAGAATTGATTGGTGGAAACAGAAGCCAGGCAAATTCAAGTTTAGAATTAGGGACAATGTTTAACAGTAGGATGATTAGCTGTTGAAACAGCCTTCTCACAAGTGAGGAATTTCCCGTCTTTTAATATTGACAGTCAGACAGAACATACTGGACTCAGAACAGTCCTGTAATTCATAAAAATTCAGATTAGGTGATCTAGTGCTTTCTTTGGGCTTTATTCCCATTAATCCTATTTCTTCTCAGTTATGAGACAAACAAGAAAGCAGGAAGACTGTGCTTTCAGAAAACCATTAATTAACTAAATACACAAGTGAGCTAACAGACTAATTCAGGTGTAGTGCTTTGTATCAAGAAGAGCACTATAGCGTATGCTGAAGTTTAACAAAAATAAGTGCCATCCAGATAGGGACATATTTGTCCAGTTAGGAATTATACTAAGTAACTTTGCCTTTCCAACTTTATAAAGGCATTTTTTGCAAAAATTGTAATTTCTCAAATATTTTGAATATTCTAGATGGTAAGTAATCTTAGAAAGACTTGCCTTCTGATTTTTATATAACCTGTGCATCGCTCTTTTGTACACATAGATAGCAATATAAAACCAATACAAACAAAAAAAGCCAAAAAAGCTTTACTACTCTGAACAACATTTTGAAAAATACCAATTGCCTACAGAAGTAAAAAACGTAGTTAAAATCGAAAAAGTCTGGATGTTTCAGCAACTTCTTAAAAGAATAAATTAACAAGGGGCCACTCCATCATTTGTACTCATTTTTATTGCATTAATATGTACACAGTAGTCCAGTTAATTCCTTAAATAATTCTTTTCTTATATTTCTATGACAACACAGCACAATTATGTGACAGTTTTAAATAAAACTGTTTTAAATAAAACATCTACTAAAATGTTAAATCTTCTCACAAAAATGTCTAAAATACCCAACCTACATATAAATTATCTTACATTAAACAAGACTGGAAAACTTTTTAACATATTTAGGTGTCCAGCTCCAGAGAAATTAATAGCACCTATACATTCTTACATAATGATTTGTTTATGATACTTAAGCAACTAATGAAGCCTGGTTTCCTGCAGACGTGGGTCCTATACCTCTCATTCTGGGATTCCCAGATCTTCTCCATGACTTCATCGCCTGTCTCCAGACATCCTAGGCTTTCATGGTAAGTTTCTCACACTTGCCATGTCACTTACCTACTTTTGTTTTGCCGTCAGAAGGGGAAAAAGCGGCAAATCCTACGGCTAGTTTGAACTATGTGCTTACTTACCAGCCAGTACCTGCCAAAAGCAACAGAGTTCAGTCTGTTTTGCCCTGCTCTCTCTTCCCTACATACCCATTTGATTTTAACAAATCTTGAACTAACTTAATTTTGATATCTCTAGCAATGGAAGATTATCAAATTGTCTTGAGATTGATCAACAGCTTCAAAAATCGTTATAACCAGAGAGAGTATGATTAGCTAAGACTAACCCAAACATAACATTGTGATTTCTGAAACTGGATAGATTAAAATTAAAAGAGAAACTGAGACACAAAGATTATAATACCAGACAAGGCCAGATAATCCTGCAGTGATTTCATGTCATAGTTGATGCATTTTGCAGCCCATGAACACCAAACCATTGTATTAAACAGCCTATTTTCTTTTACTTTGACACGACTGCTGAACATGAACAGAAAAGAATGAGTGTTTCACCTCCAAAATTGTTCCACTGACTTCAGAGAGAATTCCTTAACATTTATAGTTAATTTTATATTGAACAACTAACTACAGATAATTATACTATTGGATACAAATGCTCACAATCTCTCAAATAACTCTGAGTTTAAACTACGTTACGAGCTGGCTTCAGGCACCAATCCTATAATGGGTTACAATGGAAAAACTCTATATGCAACATTTAAGAATTTTGGGCATAAAGGATAAAAATGGATATTGTAAATGTATCCAGTCTGTAAAAGGATACTAACCATTTGCAGTAAAAGCCCAAGTGTAGTAACCGATCTCTAAGACATCACCGCATCTTTTACAATTTTCCTTTTTATTTCCCCTCCCTTCACAACAACAGTACTTGTTCACATATCAGCCCCAATCAATGGCTGAGGGGAATACATTAAGTACTGTGGGCCAATCCAAGTTATATGTGGGCCGATTACAAGCCAAAACTAAGAAGGTAACTTATCTAATCATACTGAAACCTTTGCCTGAGAGGTAAATTCTAATTTCAAAAGGGACTGTGGAAATTATCTCACACTTGATACATCTCATCTGTTATTCAATGATTTCAGTGAAATATATAATTACTTACACTGGTGCTGCAGAAGTTAACACCACATTGACAGAGGGAGCTGGATTGTTCCAGGGCTCATCCACGTACTGCCCAAGTGCAAAGACAAGTCTCCCTCCCTTTTAACAACTATAGACACTCATGTTACAAATTTGACCTCACCTACAAAAGTGCAGAAAAGAGCAAAACACTAACCTACTGACTGTTTTGTAGAGGCGTTGATGACCATGACAGACAAAAATCAGACTGACACACAGGTCTTGAGTAGTTTTGTAGATTAGATGTTTTTCTCACCAACCCAAAAGTCTCTTGCTTCTCTACCATCCACATTAAAATTTAAATAAATTCTCTATGTTTATTGTTCAGCCCTGATAGTCCCACAGCCTTCCTGCACTGGTGGTTAACGGGGACAATATGCCAGGAACAACACTCCCTGTTCTTCCCACTGGTGTCTGCACAGCCCGGCTGCTGCTCTACTTAAACTGTTCGAAGGGTATGAAAAATGAGAAAAAGTTGCTTTAATTCTAACATATTGCACGAAAATATTGCCAAAAGAAGTATGCTACACATTTAAAGGTGTAGTGTGAACTGTGTTTGTCTAGACCAATATTTAGGGATTTTGCTAACTAGGATTGACTGAGATTAGAAAAACTGAAGTCTACAGCACCAACCTACGTTTTTTTGTTGTTGTTTTTTTGTTTTGTTTGTTTGGTTTTTTTTTAAGAGGAAACGTCTTTACATCATTAAAAGTCTGCTTCCTGAGCTTAATTTTTTTCACTAAGAGGATGACCTTCCTTCCCCGTTAGGACAAGTACTTTCTAGAAAGAAACCATCATCTTACTCCGCTCACAGGGTCGGAGCGACTTGCAAGGGAGGCGAGAAGGGGCAGGACAGTCACCGCTACGCCCGCGGATTTCTCCCCAGACCCCCGCTGCCCGGAGCGGCTGGGCAGAGAGAACCCGAGGCCGTGTGTCGACCGTAGGCCGAGCCGACCCCCGGGGTGCCGGCCGTTCCCCCGCGTCGCAGCTAAGCTCAGCCTCCGGGGCGGCGCGGGGGGGGGGAGGCCTGCAACGAGGGAAGGCAAAATGGGTCCGGTGCCCCCGCGTCTTCCCGCACCTGGAGACAGAATCCCTGAGGGGAAAGTGGGGGTAAAAAGGTGTTCTTGCCCTCCCCGGGCCGGGAACGAGCGCTGGAGGGCGGCCGGGGCCGGTACTTACGGAGCCCGGCGGCAGCCTCGCAGCTCCGGAGCGCCGCCGGTCGCCATGGAGACGGCGTCGGGTCTTGGCTACGGCTCCGCTTCCTGCTGGTGCCAACGCCACTACTGCCCGGGCGGAAACAGGCAAGGCGGCCCCGTAAGCCACACGCACCTCTGCCTGCCCCCCCCCCCCCCCCCCCCCCGCCGCGCTAAAGGCGCAAAACGCCACGCGGAGGGGCTGTTTCCCGCCGGACGAGTTATCTGGCACACCGGCCGCCTCCATCGACGGGCCGGCGGTGCGGGGCAGGTGGGTGCTAGCTGTCGGCGCCGGGGCTTCTGCTGGAGGGGGGCGGCGGTCGCGCGCCGCCGTCCGTTGGCGGTTAACGGCCGCGGGGGGGTCCTTGCGCCGCAGCCCCGGTGCTGAGGCGGCGGCAGCGGCGGCGGGAAGCCTCCGGCGGCCTCCCTCGCCTCCCTCCGCGGGTCCTGCCGGCCTCCTCCCACTGTCGGGGTCCGTGCGGTGCCGCCTGCCGCCGTGCGGGTCGGCGCGGAGCCGTTGCTGTGGGGCGGGTTCCGCAGTGGCGCAGCGACCGCTGCCTCCTGGGCGGTGGCGGTGGGCTGTGGCGGGGCAGCGTGGCCCCGGGCGGCCCTGGCGTTTTCGTGCGTGCTTAAAAACCCGTGTGGGGGCCCGAGGTAGAAAGGGGCCCTCGTGGAGGAAGGTGTGGAGTGGGAGGGGCGGGCATGCATTCCGCGGGGGAAGAGGGTGGGCTGCCCTCCAGTCATGCGTGCCCTCTCTCTGGTTGTAGCTCTGCGAAGTTTGAAAAGCATGCTTTTCTTCTTCCGTGAAATAAGGATTTCTTCTGAAGTGTGGCAGTAGTCACCAGAAACCAGTTTTAGTGCTGAAATGGAAAAAAAATCCTTTTTCTTTCTTTCGACAGTAAAAAAAAGACTTATGAGACTTGCGAACCTCTTCCCTACTGAGAGACAGTGTAATTTCTTATCAGAAAGTTCGTGATAAATCAATCAGCTACTGCAAGCTTGGGATTTCAGTATACCTAAGAATCTGCTTGAAGCTCAAGCATTACTGTGTTGTTACTGGCATTTAATTCCCCTGTTTCTTTTTTTCATTTTGGGTCATTAGCTTTATGATAGATGGCCAAAAATAAAAAGCACCTAACTGGTTAGTTTTTACTTAGCGACCTGTGCTAACTTCATTTTTGTTTGTTTGTTTTTATATGCTTTTCAAAAATGCTAAGCCTTCTTACTCAGCAGGATGGAAGATGGTCCCTACTGTCAATATCATTGTGTAAAACCTGAGCCATACCTTTCTATCTTCTTGCATGTATCTCATTCCAGAATTGACAAAATGTCACACTTTTATGTACTTCATTTTTCATATATTAAGTACAGTATTGCTTCAAAGTAAAAATGGTGTATTTTAAAAAGCACATGTATAACGTGGGTAGGCTCAAAACTGTTCAGACAGTTAAAACGCAAAATGATTTTAAAGGAGTAAGGACAGCTTCTGAAACGTGATATACTAAGGAACTGGGACAGGAAACACAGCATAACTTAAATCACTTCACGGATGACAGTCTATGGGATGGAATGGCCATGTGAATTAAGCTGGTTTTTTGCAATATAGATTTTATGTAGGGGGGTAGATGTGTTTGAGGTCTGCAGTCTATTTCATGATCCTGTAGTTTGTCACATTTCCTTATTTTTGCTTTTTCTGTTTCAAATTGTAATTCTATTTATTTAATTTTCTCATGCAGTGCTAAAAAAGTAATTTCAAAGTTATTCACCCAATGGCCTTTGAAAGGATACCACAAAAGGACTGGTACAAAATCCTGGGTGCCAAGCCATCAGACAGTCTGGCAGAACTGAAACGGAAGTACCAAACACTTGCTTTGTTAGTAAGTATGTTTTTGTTATTTAAGATGTGCAAAATTCAATTTTATAAACCAATAAGATAATAATTGCAGGTTTTGTTTTTACGTTTTTTTTGTAACTATGATTAATCAGAGCGTATTTCTAATATCAGTTCACTGAAGCTGGTTTAAGTTTGAAATAAACACGTGGAGTTTATGACTTATCATTATATTTTGCAAAGAAGGGTTGTGGTGTTCTGGTTCCAAAACACTGATGTGTCTCCCAGCTTTGCTAAACATTCATGAATTAACTGAGCCAAATACTTGTTCATCGGGTGCTGGATAATCAAGTGCACAAGTCAAAAAAGGTCATTGTTTGTAGCATGTAGTCATGAAATGTGCTAATTGATACTTGTGGTATTTACTATTGTGTGCAGTTACAGTGTACTGAATGCAACCCTTGAATATATAAAGACCAAAAGTTCTTCCTGACAGTCTGCAGTAATGGAATAGAAAAATGTATAGGAGGAAAATATTTTAATATCAATTTTATATGAAAGTTTCTGGTGCATTTTTGTGGAGTCATGTTTTTGGTCATGCATTAAGACTTGATGTTCTGTAAATTCTCTTAATTTTTCCTGTACTCCTGATATATATGTATAAGAATCTCAGAGCTTTACCAGATTACTTTGTGTGATTCTTTGTTCTTCTGTTTCACTCCTTCCGCTGAATTCAGGCTTTTTGCTCAAAAGATGCTTTGGCCTGGCTTTCTGAGGAAAATGGGACGTATTTTTTTGATACTGTTGTCCATTTTCAACCAAATTTGGTAGACAAGTCCCAAGATAAATAAATTCCTAAGTTTCTTGAAAACCAGCAACCTGGTAGAGAAGAAGGAAGAAGGTGAACAGAACTCAGTTTTTATATATTCCTTTAGGTAGCTGCTAGCTAGACTGTCAGTATTGGCAGGGCATTAGAGAGCACATGCGTGGCTGATCTTGCTTGGTTTGAGGTGTCCGAATGAATGTGATAAGAAGATTGGGACTTTTAAGTGAGATAAAGAGAATGCCAGTCAATGGGAGACTGAGTTTTATCGGAGTTGAAATAAATTAATGGGTTGGTTTGGGGTTTTTTTGTTGGTTTGTTTTTTGTTTGTTTGTTTGTTTTAATTTTGTTTCTAGCTCCTGTGAAAACTGTTTTAAAGGGCCTTTCACAAGTATGAAATACGTTTCAAATTTACACATTTTGATACTCGTCAGTTGAATTCACTAAGCAATCCTGCTGTACATCTGCTCCTTCTCAGTGCTTCCTGCTAACTTATTTCTTTGTCTGAAACTGATCTGTGTACTGAAAGTTTTAAGTTTCAACCCTTCACAACATGTTCACTTGCAGATACAGGACATAAATCTTTTGGTCCTCACTATCAAACATTAGAAGAATCAATGTAGGAGAGCACCTTGGAAACCAAGCTTCTTAGTTCCATTCTTAACAGAAACAGTTGTTTTCTTGGACCTCCTAGTGTTTTTTGTTTTAGTGAATTACTAGTAGAATGTGAATAAAATATTAATAATGATCTATGTGTTCTTAATGAAATCAATAGGGGACTGCAGTGTAAAATACCTCTTCTCTTCAGACACGAGGCTAATTTAAACGGAATACTGTAATGGAATTAATGTATTTCTTTCACTATGAATTTATGTATAATAATGGAATTAAAATAATATGTAAAGTATTTTTCAGAGCTGTTTGCAACAGAACTGACACTACGTAGTGCCTTTCCTGTATGAATTTTTTTCTAGATGAAACTGACCCTTTGTGTTATAGCGCTATAGTTTCATGTAATTGTTTTGAAGTGTGTGAAGTGAGAATTGTTGGAGATTATAACTGTCTGTTTATAGCTATAACTGTCTGTAGTTTTAGAAGATCAAAAGATTATTTTGATATACAAGCTTTTCTTTAGAATCTATGTATTTCCAAACTAAATGATTAGTTCTCTTTATTTGAAAAGTCAGTGAGAAATGTTAGAGAAAATAAAGATATTTCTCTCTCTCTCTCTCTCTCTCTTTTTTTTTTTTTTTTTTTCTCCCCTTGAGCTGTTTGGCTCAGAATTCTTTTGTGATCAGTGGTGGATTGCTCTTTCTGACTAAAAAGCCACACTGATGTTGACTTGTACGTGTTTTCTGCAAGGCAGATCTGCTGCTGCTTGTCTGTTGTTGTTACCATATGTCCTGTCTCTACTCATCTTTTTATTTTAGCTGTACTGTTAAAGACTCTACTTGTTTGTCTACTTACTAATAACAGCATCTAGCGCAGTCAGTCTAAAGTCTTTAAAAGCATAGCGGAACAATTATTTTTATGCACCTTAAAACTCAGTGGCTATAGGAGTGACTGGAGGCTATGCTACATACCTTCACTGAAAGGTGTTCATATAGCACATAGTTACATTGTGAAAGTTATTGCCACAGATGTTGTTGAGTCCAAGGGGTTCTGTGGTTGAAAAAGTTGTAAGACTTTCATAAAAGAAAAGTCTGCCATGGCATGTTGACACAAAAAATACTCTTTCTCATTTGGAGATTCATGAGCTGTGGACTTCTGAATATTGGTGGAGTATATAAGGGAGGTGTTGCTGTATGTTTGTCTTATCCTGATGCTATTCCCTAGGCATCCACTGTTCATCCAGTGCTACACTTTTTACTAGCAATGGACTTCTCATCTTACCTGTTGTGTCCTATTCAGATGAAGTGACTCCATTGCTCCCCAAGTAAAGCTTGTACTTGGAGCTCTTGGTAGCTTCGCACCTCTGACAAAGCACTCATTTGGGTTTTCTAAAGCTGTTGTTGGAGATAGTGGTGGTAGAAGTAGCAGTAGTAGTGGTGTGGGCAGAGAACAGGTCTACATGAAGGTGTTTTTATGTACTGTGGTAGTAGACAATTATTGGAGTAACTCCGGTTTAGAAGCTGGAATAGCAGATGAGCACAGCTGTGTATTGTGTATTAAAAGATTTCATGACAAATTATATGGTCAGTACAGAAAGTTTTCTGGCTTATGTGTAGCAGCGGAAGCTAACCTCCTGAAGAATTGTACTATACTAATTACCTTAAAACCCAAAAGTTTATAAAGCAACTTGCATCTTGGATACCAGTTGCAATTAATATGACATTCATTCTGTAATCGTGAATATTCTGATCACAGGTGTTGATTAGCATTGAGCATAATAGATGATGGAATTTATTTTTGAAAATAATTCTGCAGTTAAAATAAAAATGGCAAATGTCTGAGTCCAGGCCTTGTTTGAATGATCCCCAGTGCTTCATGTTGAGCATTTGCTTTTTGCCATCTGCTATTTTCTATTTGTCAACACATGTATGCTTAGCATCTTGAATGAACAGGCAGATGTAAATTTCCAAAGCTAAAGAGAGTTGGAGATCTTGCCATATGTCATCCAAAAGATAACTATATATTTGTAGTTAAATCTCGGGACTGACCTTTAATAATGCAAAGTAGTATGCGATTAAAAATGGTTGACTTGTAGGTTTGCAAGAATGATTTCATAAGGGCAAATTAGCTTAAAATTGATTAATTTTTAAAATATAACTTGTTTTTATCAATTCTAACAAATTGATGATGGAAAACATTAATAGCCCATAACAAATAAAACTGTGCGTATGCACGCTACTAGAGTGACTATATTTACTTACAGTTTTGCCATATTTGGTTTGTTGTACTTACTTTTTTCACTTGGTCAGGTCACAATATACAAGTGACTTATTTTACTACAGATAACGTCAATAAGAATAGTATTAATTTGATACGTAAAATAGCACAAGTTTGGCCTAAAAGTAGTGATTTTTTTTAATCAGTATTTTGTTTTTCTTCTCACCTTCTACGTATTTAAGTAAAAGTTCATATTTATAAAATTTCCTTGTAATGTAATGAAACTTAAATTTATTTCTTTTAAATTCTTGTGTATTTACATGACTCTCATACCTGGATCATCTTGATACTTTATTATTGTAACAATCAATAGCAGCTGAAGATGACAGACTTTTTAGGCACAAACCGTGTGTGACACTGGCAATTTTATAAATTGATTTTTTTTTTTTAAATAAGCTAACTTTTGTGTATGCTGGCTCATACTCCGGTGTCTTCTCTAGCACACGGCTTCAGCCAATAATGCTGAAAGAAAAAAAAAAAATTAGAAATGTGTGTTTTGTAATCAGCATAGCTCAATGCAAAGATTCCTTGATTGGCTGTTGTAAGTTCATGCTAAAGTGCTTTCTGAAACACAGAAGACTTGCAGTTTCCATACTCTGAAAGGAATCGCAACAAACTTTGAGAATTAATATGTTGTCTAAGTAGTAGGAGTTTGGTCTTTAATCTTCTGTCTTTGGAACATGCTGATGGTTTTGAGATATTTGGGATACATACAGCCTTTTTATTCACAGTTACATACACAGTAATTTCAACAAAAAGATTTCTTAAATGGATAAACAGGTTTTACGTTCTATACTTAGTTTTTCAAAGAATCCATACAGCTTTTAGGAAGGACAGTGCTTACGTTCCGTTTCTGAATGTGTAGAAAATTAACAAAGGATGAAATTAGCGTAACAAAAATAAGCTGTTGGGGGGAAAAAATATATACCATCTTATTATTGGCACAATTTTTACATCTCCTTTTGGTCTAGCACTTTGTGGTCAAAGAATGAGTTGCTAGATTGTTTTCAAATTTTCATATAGCTGCTCTGTATCTGAAAACTGCTTTTTACAGGGAATAAAGTCACCAAACGCATAAGCTTTGTCTAGCTGAAAATCAGGTGTCTGTTCCTGTTGATGCTGATGATATTATAGGATACCTTTCAACTGAAAAAAAATTATTGTGCAGGAAAATTATATGCTGCTGTTACAATGTGTGCCCTAATCTTAAAGAAAATCCATGTAATTTGAGCAGGGAGTATGCAGGAAGCTCTTATTTTTAATATGGTAAGGAAATAAAATGTGCCATTTAACACATAGTGTTACAAAGATTATCTCTTTATCAGAAGGGGTGGTGTGTGTATAGAAATACAAAGTGTTAAGGTGATCACTTAATCTGTTTGAAAGAGTAGAAAATTTGAAAACAGAGCATCAGGCATAGGTGAGAATGACTCTCAGCAGCAGTAAAAAAAGACATTAATAGAAATTTAATTTAATGAAGCAAAATAACTTCAAGAAGAGATTGTTCCATTGAGCTTGTGTAGAGGAAAGACATCTGTCTTTCTGGAGAGAAAAAAAATCTGTTGTGTCTTATCAGATTTATGTACACATCTAAATTCTGCAATCACAAGAAATGCAGAGTGTATTTATATAAAGTTAAAGATCTGCTTCTATGATTGTTGTGTTAAAGCTTATTCCAAAATAAATTCAGTGTTATTCCTGAAAGTGCTTGCCTACTGAGGAACTTCTTTTCATGCTGAGTTTAAGTTAAGAATTTGAATTTTTAAAATTAAAACCCTTTGAGCTTTGTATCGGAAGTCTCATAATAATGCTTTTCATAACGAAAATTATGCAGTGTGTGTATTCCTTTTTTTAATAGCTTTTGCAGGTTTTTTTATTATTATTTTGTTGGAATGGCAGCATACCTGTTAGAGATACTTAACAGATCATCGTGGTTAGCTAACTCTAGTTTCAGGTAACTTGTAGAAAATGGATTTTGTAATTTGACAGTATAAACAGAACAAGTTCAGTGCAGCCTGGGTGTAGCTTGACTGAAGTTAATATAATTGCAACAGAGAGAAAGGTAAGCCACTAAGTTTAGTACAAAGGACTATTGTTTTGATACTCTGGATAGTTTTATTTTGAGCTGTTCTTTACATCTGATTTACTACTTATGACCTTAATAAAATACAAGGGAGCATATTTTCAAGTTGGGACTTGAAAAATTGGTTATTAGCTTACGTAGTATATAATGAATCGTAGTGTTACAGAAGTCACTGGTTCAAACAGCTTGATTATCCAGATCATGCTCATGCTGATGTTCCTGCTGCTGTTTAAGCTGTGAAAGCTTTTGTTCAATTCATCTACCTGTTTTTTGTGGTGGTGTTTTTGTTTGGTTTTTTGTTTTGGTTTTGTTTTTTTTTTTTTCTTACACCAGAAGAAGTTGTGATGATACTCAGTAGTAATTCTGAAGAACAGGTATTTACCCTGGCAATGATAATGTTGCAGTAATGGGAACTTTTACCAGTCTGACTGGTATCACAAATTTGTTGCATGTGTCAAGATGGTACTTAAAAGCCAAACGTTCTGGAGATGCCTGGTGCTGCCACATAGAGCGATACAGACTGCCACATCTGAGACGAAGCTCCTGCTCGCTCAGTCGGAATTGTGTGAAGATGTAATGCTGGTGGCAGTTGGTCCTTGGGCCTTACATGCTCTCGTTAGGGTAACTGGCCAATGGGAGCGTGTGTTCTACATAATTAGGCAGTTGGCTAATCAAATGAAATGCAGTGATTACCCAATTAGTGCTCTGATTGGTCAGCAACCAGCTAGAAGGCGTACTCCAGACACATCCTGTACAAGAACAGGCTGAGAAAGTTACCCTGACTTGCAGAAGGGATGGGGGAAGAGAGGTCATGGATGTAGGTGAAGAGAAAAAGGATGTAGTAAGGTATCGTAGTAGGAAAAGGGGTATATGACGATATCGGTATGTAGTCTGCAGTACTCTTTTATTAGAGGTGGCTCTCCACCATATCTCAGTTTATAAGGAGTGATGCCTCACTTTTTATTACTTTGTAATGTGTAATTTTGTTATATTGATTTTGAAAAATGTAGATGAATTTTAACAAGTGGACAGTGTGAACATCCCTATAGCAGAAAGTTATTTTTAGCTCTTATATAGAATATGAGAAAACCCATAGCATCACAAAATAAGCCAGCAAGTAAGTAATATATTGCTTATCCAGGTGGTTCAGCCAGTTGTGAAAAGTAATGTTAGTTTGGAAAATTACTTCTAAATTTAATCTGTTTGCGTACTGGGTTATTGTCTGTAGTTTGTTATGATGAGCAGCTTCTGATGCTTCATCTTCTGTAGTTTTACGGTACATACATAAAACCAGAATGGGCATCAGGCAATTTAAATGTGAGATTCAGCTAATGTGTGCTTGGCATTTAATGTCATTTATGCTCTGCAAAGGAATCTGATGCCCCTCTTGAACATTTTGTGCACTGGTTATGTAAGTTATTGATCGTAACAATATATTAAAAATAGAATCTACACTATCTTTGGTAGACTTCTTGTGAAAGGTGTTCCATACTTATAAATATACACTGTGTCCTGAGGTAGTATATACAGTTCTCCTAGGTGATGACTTTACCTTCTCGTCTACATGTCTTGACTACTCCTTCCTAAAATGGGGAAGTTGTAAAGTCTTAAGACCATCTATATAGAGTGCTTATTAAATATCAATAACAAAAAGATCAATAATAAATTCTGTTAAGTGAGCAGAGTACACTGTTGTTGCATGATTTCCTTGAGCCATCTGGAAAGTACGTCCTTTTAGTAGTTAGGAGGACACACTGTCAAAGTTGTTTCTTTCCTGCAAATGGAGAAATTTGCCAACCGTGACTAACCTCAAATCAGAAGTTAAATTAACACCAAACTAGTGATCAATCCAGATGTGAATGCATCCTTTAAGCCATTAGTGTGAGTAAATCCAGTCCAAACTAGACGCAAAGTTTATGTGGTTCTATGGATTATGTTTGGAATGGTTTTGTCACTATGGCTATAAAATTTTGAAATAACTGAATGCTGATGTGTTTTTTTTGGGTGGGTTGGTTGGTTGGTTTTAAATACTGGTGTGATATCCATGAAATGGAGTGTTTGTGTAGTAGTCATAGCATACTTCAGGGCCTCTGATTTTAAGGATTGAAACTTCTCAAGATGCTTTAGACTTACTTGGCATTGCCTAAGATACGAAAGTATGGTCTGTACAATAGGCTGTGGTGCTTGCAGGGTTTTTTTTGGATACAGTGTAACATATTTACTAATGTATCTCTCAAGCTGCCTTATAAAAGGTAGATGGTTTCTTCATGGTTTTTGCACCCAAATATTTTCCAAACTGAGTGCTAAATTCTGTTAATATTTAACTTTTCATGTCCATTTAAAAAGTTATAATTCGACTGGGGCCTAACCTGTTGTTTTGAGATCGTGAATGGCTTCAAATACTGTAGAGTTTCTGTATATATTGCTACTAGAGTTAGGGAAAGCTGAAAGAAATTTTTTAAAGAAAACAAAACAAAAAAAACCACCTGCATCTTGTGAAGTGGTATGCAAGTGTTACAGTTATGGTTGCTAATAAATAATTTTTTTTAAAAGAAGTCCTCTGTTCTTCAAGGCCTGCTTTCCACAGTGACTTCTGCAGCTGAAATGCCTTTGGGACTTTGATTATTTTGCATTATGCTCAAACCTGACCGCTTAAAGGTGTCTGTCTGTTTTTAGGTATTCCAAATGAATTTGAGAATGAATGGTATACTTTGGTTTGGAATACTGTTCTAGTGACAGGCATCTGGGGGTGGGAGGAACAAGACAAAAAACTGTGCTTTGTGCTCAGCAGTCCTTAGGAAGTTGTGGGGTATCAAAGTTGCTGACTTTCTTAGACTGCAGAAAGGTATTCATCTTGCAAGTCACGGTGCCAGCTGAAGACTCTGCCCCGAACTGCCTGTCCCTGCCCTTCTGCCAGATGTTACTCAGCCAGGAAATAGCATCCTGTGGGTTTTCCTTCATCCACTACTGTACATGTCAGCTGGAAAAGTTCATGCCCATTTTTTTCAGTAGTTAAGGCAACCTTGGTTGTTTTTATAATACAATACAGGATTCTGGGTTTTGCTTTCACATGAAAGTAGCATTTGCCTAAACTAGTTTCCTAGCCATTCGTGTAACTGGCATTATTGTATGACTAGGGCCACATTATTTTTGCCTAAACAACGGAACATCATTTAATGTGGCATTTAAAAGTGTAAATTGTGAGCCCAGGGGCCAGAAATTTAAAAGGAGCCTTTAAAATTCCCTTTATATTTTTATTTTTACCTTTATACTCTTGTGAGTTTTAAAATGTTTAATTTCTTTCCTTCTTTCCTTTGCTAGTTTTTGGCGGGTTTTTATTGCTTTATCTTCTCCTGCTGTATAGCATAGTTTCCAAAAGCCTTTTTTAAGTAGTTTTTGAGGCTCTTGGGTGGCTCTTCATAGGGGAATAAGGAGCCATGGAAGCAGAAGAAAACGAAAGAGAAGCTGTTTCTAAAGATGTACTTTCTGGTAACCATAGGTTCTGTTTTCTCTCCTCATTTTCATACCTTCATTAGCCAAATTAATCTCTGCTTGTGATTATACAACAACAGTTTTTCTTTTTTATCGTTAGAAACTGAAACTTTTACATTTCATTTCAGCATTAAGTTCGTTCAAGAGCTGAAAGGATGAGAAGTGTAAACATTTACTATGAAAGTTATGTGAGGTAATTACTTGCTGTTTTGTTGGACTCTCCTCAGCCTAACGGGGTTAGATCTTTCCAGAGACTGGGGAATAAGGGGGGGGAATGGATGAAGCATTCTTTACTTAGGTTTCTATAAGAGGGACGAGTTATTGCTGCTGCAGAAATGCAGTCCGCTGCCCTTGCCAATGCAATAGGCTATCTTTCTCATCTTGAGAAAGTTTTCAAACGAGAATCTGCCATGACTTGTTTTTGTAGCAGGAGCTGGAGTGCTTTAAACTGGCAGATTCATGGAGTGTTACCTTGAGCAAAGTGGAGAACCGCTGTCGGTAGTTAAGACCAATAAGACAGTGTAAGGTCAAAATAGTAGTGTCATGATACTACAGTACCATGATACAAGCAATTGCATTAGAAAAGGATTCCGGTCATACTTGATGTAATCTTTAGACTGTAATAGTTTACTGCAGAGAATAAAGTATTTTTCATTAGAAATTACTTCTTAGTGTAAGACCAGCTCTGCAGTCACAGGACTTACACAAATAGCATCAAATGGGAAGTGACTATTTCCACGGCAGTCGAAATTTACTTCTATAAAAGTATAGTCAGAATTACAGTGGCAATCCTGCTGCTATTGCAGTTAAATATATAAAACAAGTACACTAAAGATGGGGATTTTGGCAGCAGATACTAAGCATAGAGGAGGAAAAGCGGATCTCTTTTCAAATTTTTCAGATGTCTCTCAGCTCAGATTCATGCTCAACATGACAAAAGATTAAGATTTTCCAGTGAATAATAGAACCATTCAAAACTCTGGTCAGAAATTAAGGTTATCAACCTGTGTGATTTAAATGTGAAAGAAGATGTTGTGGTGAAATTCTTGGCTTCATCAGAGAGAAGGCTGAGGAAGTTTAAAGTCTGTTTAAGCAAGATAACTTAAAAAAAAATCCAAGATAAAGTTAAGTTTATCACAGTGTAATTTATTCTATGGGTTTTTTTAATTCCACTTTAGAGGACTCCAGTAATTTTCAGGAATTTGCAGCATCGAATTGATAGTATCATCCTCTGTGTTTTTACTGTGCAGCTGTTAGTGAATGCCAGTTATGTGGTCTGCATAACTGTTGCATATTGCTGTGTACATTTAATCCTAACATTTTTATTCTGGCTGTGTTTAAATAGCAAGTTGGGTTGTCTGTGGGTGTCGTCTTTAAAAATTATTCATTGGGTGATGAATAACTAAAATGTTAAGGAAAAATTCCTTTTTCCTCCTATGTGCTGTCTTGATGACGCTTTGCTGCAAATACCCTGAATCACAACAAATATTTCCTTATAGCAACAGTTATAGCAGCAATAATATTCTCTGAAATGTTTCTATTCTGATGGTTCTTATTTGTCTCAAGTTGGAGGTCTGCTGTGCTGGATGTTGTGTACAGCAGTGGTTATCTCTGGCCTGAAGGTATGGAAAAGATTAATAGTGTGTGTAAAACATGCAAGCAGTTGAATATTGTGCAGGAAGCTCAGACTGATACTTGCGTAACAATTTCTGATGATGGCAGACTGTAAGGAGGAAAAAGGGAGAAGAATGGACACAGTTTTCACCAGCTAGTTGATCACTGAGCAATGTTAGAAAAACATAATAGAGTGTATAAGGTGTAAGTGATTAGAAGGAAGATGAAACTGTCTTTGTTTTATTTTTCCTCAATTGAGGAACATTTCCTATGAATAACAATCATCTTGGAGATGGACAGTGGAGGCTGGAATCAGTGTCAAAGCAGATAACAAGATCAGGTAGGTGAAGGCTAAAGTTGTTAAAAAGCTTAAAGATTGTTTGTGTTTGGGGAAAAAAGGAAGACGAGATGGATTGAAGTAATGAATCAAGAAGATAAATTCCTTGCTCTTTTGTCCAGCTGTCTTTGGATAGACATCCTTTGGGGAAGTTTAAATCTCTATATGAAAAGATTGAATGTCACAAGGAACTCTTCACTTTCTGTTTCTCCTCTTTGCAAGTAGAAAAAGCAGGCTACTTCCATGTTCCCTGCTAACTTCTGCCAATTGAGTGAACATGTTGAAAAGATTGATTGTGGGCTAGGAAGGCAAGTTTAAGACCTGGAATCATTCTTTTCAAGGAAGTGAACAAGTTTCACGTTTCAGAGAGAGTGCTTTGTTGCAAAATCACTGAAATAAGAAAAGCACCTTCAAAGTAATTTTGTTTTGTGCTGTTTTAACATCAGACCACACCTCTTTTTTTTCTTTTTTTTTTTTTTTCCCCCTTTCTAAATACTTGTCATGTGATGCTTTTCAATACTGAATTGTGCTAGTTACCTAACAGGGGATAGCTTACAAAAATGTAAACAACTGTGAAACCTGATCTAGTGAATGTACTTATTTCTTTATGTGAGTAGCCTAATGAAGTGGATGTATTTCATCTGCAAAAATATCAGGAATGTAATACGAGTCCCCTATTTAGCCCACTGAACATACATCTTGCCTGTTACAGTCTTTGTGTGCAGGAAAGGATGTGATGACATCAGTTCAATTTAGAAAGCCTGTAGGGGAGGAAATGTGAAGCAGATATTTAAAGCCAGTAATAAACTTTTTTATTTGCTTCGGTCTCCATTTTTCATCATGCTAGTGTAGTGCAGAGAAACAATGAAATGTTTTTGATGTAACCTTCTAGTAAGCATTAGGTGGCAGTAGCGTGTTGTATTTGGCAGCTGCTTTGTCGTTTGTTTTTTATCTTCTGCACTCTTTAGTGCAGTGTAATAAATGGAGAAAATGTATTTTATTTCTATATAGTTTTTATAAAATGCTGATTTATGGTTGTTCTGACTGTATGTTACTGTAAGGGCAGCCATTGTTTGGACTCTTGTATACATGGGTGGGATTAGCATACTGTAGTTCCTGCACAATATTCATTACTTATTTTCTGAAACACAGTGTCTAAGAGTGATTATATTAACTGCAAATATTCTGATGAGAAATATGCTGTTAATGCCTGAGTTTAGTTTTGCAGCCTTTGCTTTTTCATAAGCTGTTATAATTTCTAAATTTAATATAGTCTGTTAGATGAAATATGGTTTTATGGTTGTGTTTACTCTTTTTTTTCTTAGATAAAAAACAAACTTTAGGCTCAAGAGAATGTTGGTAGGAACATAATTAACTTTTCAGCATAGTGGTGTTATTGTCACTCCAGATCTTAGACAAGTGCAGTTACCTTGTGACCCTTTTGGAGGTTTTTTTTCCCTTCATCCTTGTTTTTCACAGGTAAAGGATCTCAAGGAGTTTGGAACTGGTGTTTCATTGTATTAATTGGGCAGGATGATCAATTAATAGAAGAGCAAGAAAGTGTTGACAGAACATGCTATCTAATTAGTACCTGATGAACCATGTAGGCCACAGAGCCCGGAGTGTAATTTTGCTTCAGGGTAGCTCCTATACAAGACCTTTCTATGCAAAATAAGCTTGTAGAAAAGCTAAAAAAGAATACTTCAGCATAGTTCTAGTGAAGGAAATCTTCATTGCTGAAAAACTTCACTTTCCACTGTTAACTTGGGGAAAACTGGGAATACTTAATTCATAGGAGCATGTATCAAAGTATCAAGCTTGTATTTTGTACAAGTCTTGCTCTTAAAAATAATGTAGCCTTTTGTTTGTTTAAGTCTTCTTTTATGTAAGACATAATCTACAAATTATGGAAATAGATTAAATAGTTTTTTTAAAATAAAACTATGTGGTTTTTCTTCCTGCTTTTTGGAGTAGTAAGAAAAAAATACTAGGGCAGTAAGATTTCCTGATGGCTCATGTGATAAAATGGCAAGCAAAATCATTCTAAGTTAAGAGCAGGTAGCACCACAATGCTTTGAGGTTCCAGCCTAACTGGTTTTCTATTACATATTAGTTTGTAATAGTTTTTCAGTTGGAAAATTAAGTGATTTTGAATTGAAAAGCACTTTGAGTCTAGCAAGGTAGTACTGCCAGAATTATGTGGTTACTGATAATTAGTGTGTTTTCCATTCATTTGTATAAATATATCGGTAATTCATATTTTTCATTCAGAAATTCTCCCTCCTCTCATCATAGGAGAAAAGTTTAATGTTTTCATGTTTAAAACAAACATTTTTTCAAAATGAATTAATTTCTTCCTGCAGTTTAAGCTTCTTTGTTTTACTGAAATAAGCCGCTTCCTGTTTTAGAATACTTTTATTGAATAAATCACTTAAATTTTTGTAAAATACCTCAGTGTTTTTTTTTTTCATCCTGCCCTAATTTAATGAGTTCAGCTGGTGAAGTTGGAAAATGGCTTCTTTCTGTGACCTTTCAGTGAGTGCCACAGGGTGGGGGCCAAGTGCATGTTTGTCACCTTTTTTTCTTGACCAGCACAGGTGGCTAAAACATGTACTTTTCTTAAATTTAGTTATTCAAAAATGCAAATTCCAGTTTAATAAACGATTTTTATAATTCAATCTGTGTTTGGATTTAAATCCATCATGGAGTGGATTCTGCAAGAAAGAGTTCAGCCCTAAAGCATAACACCTAGGCTACATAGATTCTAATCTGTATATCACGCTGCCCATAACCGAGTAAATGATCATTTGGAGTCGGTGTGCTTGATTGCTCAAATATAGCCGTGATATATACGGTGTAAGTAATACCAAATATGTGTGTTAATTCTATTACATGCTGATAGGGATTTGTGGCTTAAAGTATTCAGTGTGACAATGTATGTAAAATTAGCAAAAGTGTTAACTTTAAGTGTAATTTATGTAGCTCCTGGAGTGTTGCAATTGCATTATATGGTTCCTTTTTTGTGCTGTGTCCAGCAGGGAGACTGTTCAGCTTTATATTTTGCTGTTCTGTCAGCTGATCTGGAACTTCCAATGCATGCTGCATAATTTGATTAAAAATACTGCTCCAAGCCTTATAATAACATAGTATAGAACTGGAAATGTGCAGTTGTGCCGGGGTGTGGGGTGGTGAGGGGAACCCATTCTCCTATTCTGTGTTAAGCTTAGCTATAGTATTTCAGATACACAAGTTTAATAACTTGGGTAGTTCTAAACATAAATTTATTGAGCCCTGAGACCAACAGAAGCAGAATGCCTAGTTTTGTGATGATGATCATGAGGTCTGGGGCCTTGACCAGCCACACTTTAAATGGCCTGAGGACAGAGATTTCAGGAAGGGTACCCTTCGTCAAAAACCTAAAGTCAGTATGAACTTTGCAATGGAGGCCAAGTTTTCCACTAGCTATCACACTAGTCTCTCATGTTCACAGTCTGCAGTAAGAGAGTTTCAGACAAGCGCTTCTGGATCAATGCAACAAAACTCTTCTATTTCCAAATGTAACTTTAGGAAGAGGAGGGATGCTGCACTAAGCTTAATCATCCAAACTTGATTCCAAAGCTATGGGAATATGAAGACTGAACACTGGCTTTTTGTGGAGAGAGAGAGAAAAAATTTGAGTACAAATACAGAGAATGTCAGCCTACCATATTATTTTGATTCTTGAAATTATTCAGAAGAGTTGTTGATTTCTTAGATATTTATAGATATGGCTTAAACATTGTGGTGATGTGGTCAGATTGAGGAATCTTGTTTTAATAACTGTAATTTCTTTTTAATAAAAATGTGTTCACGAGGTCTGTAGATAATTGCATCCATTTCTCTAGTTATATGACCCAATCCAGCCCTTCTTTAGCAGTTAATTTCTGCAGATTTCTGTGAGCATTTGGTCAGATCTACACAGATTTGGTTGTTGGTTTAAATCTAGCCAAGGCTGGTGGTGTCTTAATTGCTACCACAGAGCAACCATTTGGCCTGTGCGAGATGAATGTTGTCAAGGTACCTTCTGCAAGGCGGACATTCATCCACTGGGAATGTATCAAGAAAGTTTTCATTAATTGGTCCCTTTGTTGGCATTTGTGGCAGAGCGGCCAAAAACTGAGTATGAACAGACACTCTGTGTCAGAGGGTGAGATTTATTGGCAAGTCCCAGTAAAAACTGGTATTTACTACATATATTGTAAGCAGGGGCAAAGGACTTTCCTCCTACGAACAGCCTGGCATTAAATTTACTCAGATTTCTTTTTTTTTAAAGGCAGGGAAATGTAACAAGAATTCATACTACAGTCTGAAATTAAATAGGAAATAGCTGGTTAGTATTTTTCATCTTAATGTTGACCATCTTGCAGCTTCCTTTTAATATGATGTGAAGTGTTATGATGAGCTCTGTAGTCTACAGACAAATTTGCATGGACCTATGAACACTTCTATCAGATGAGAACACTTGACAGTTTTTGTCCTGACCTCATTAACTTAACCTGTAGATAATAACAATTACAGTGGATAACGTATAAAAGTTGCATAAAGCATGAGACGTTTTTAAACGTAGTTTCAAATTTGGATATTTTTATGTTCATGTTAATGCCTGCATTTTGTTCTTTTTGTTAAAAGGATGCACTTCCTTATATTGCAAGGGACATACTGGTAATGATTGGTGCATTTTGTCTTAGTGCAACACCTACGTTCGTTACTAAACTCTGTATAGGCCAAAACTGTGTCAGGCTTTCTGTTCTGCTCGCTTATGCCCATTTTGTCTTTAAAACCATTTAAATTATATTATAATGTGGAATAAATAAAAAAATAGTTTAGACTTCTTAACGAAATAAACTGTCATGTATTGACTCTGAGAGAGAATTCTGATTCTGAAATTTGAATATATTGCCTCTTCAATATTGAGCTTTTGATACAAGAATAAGTAGATTGAACCCCCCAAATACTGATAATGTGATGATTTTTTTTTTTTTTAAAGTGCTTGGTATTAATCTGTGCAATTCCAGTAAGGAGTCAAAGTCTTAGTCTGTTGGACTCCCAGCCACGAGTCTGGCAATGTTATTTCAAAATAACGGCTTGGGCTTCTCTCTTCATCCAGCTGCTTCCAATGTTGCCCCCCTCTCATTCTTTTTCTCTTCTGAACAGCATAGTGTCCAACTCTTGTGTCCACTTGCTGTCATTCATCAAACTCTCCCGTCAGCAGAAACGGATGTCACTGATGTGTACTGCTGTTATCGCATACTATCCGATGCTTATCCATGGTGACTTTCACTTTTGCAGTGTTAATTCAACCGACCCTTTGCATACCAGTTTTGTGACTTTTACCTCTTCTGTTCGTGATTTTAATTCAATTCTGTCATTCATCAAAAATGGTAGCTTCACCAGGTATGGAGCGCTGCTCTATTTGTGAAGTTTGGGTTGAACTTCTCTTCCCTGACCATTAGCGAGTGCCTTTCACCACTGCTTATTTTTGAATATAAATACAGATCTCTTTACAAATTCCAGGAGGTATTGTAGTTGTACTGCAGGTCATGAACACTGTGGCTTCCTGTTTCTTTTACCATGACAAAAAAAAAAAAAAAAAAATCATACTTGGCTGGAAATCTTATCATAGCTACTACTATATGCTGAACATGGAGAAAGGGAGAAGGATGCTAAGAGATACTAAGTTTATTTTATATGTTAATATTCTATAATTGACTTTTATTTACAGCTTAGATTTAGTCATTAGATGTAGTTCCTACAAAGGTATGAGTACTTGAATGCATGCAAGTAATCCCCTGTTAAAATCTTACTACTTGATTTACTCAGAAACTTAGGGCACATCTCTAGCTTTAAATATATCCCTTATTCAAATATAGGTGCACATCCCCTATTGAATAAAGCAGGAATTCAAGACTTGTGTAAACATGTCAATTTAATTTAGCAAGGTGATTCCATGAGAGCGTAGATAATTTCAGAGTTAAAAATCTTTAATAAATCTGATAGCTTAGAAATTTACGATGCTGTAACTGTTGGTAGTACTGACTGCTTGGTGGTTACTTTATGACTCACGATAGTAAGTCCAGAATAGTCTAACTTTTTAATTTTTCAGCTCTAATAGTTTCGTCATTGTTCTATGTCTGTCTTTACTTTTGAATTTTAGAACCTTAATAATGGTTTCCCTTACCAAAAAAAAAAAAAAAAAAAAAAATCTAAAAGGTGAATAATAAAAATGTAAAAATCTGAAAATATTTCTGTGAAATTATTGTCTTGGGGGAGAAGGTCATGATTTAATGCAGCCACATCTGGTTCATCTTTTTTTATATTACTTTTTATTTGCTGCTGAAGATTTCTCCAAATGTTTGACAGCTTTGCATGAAATTTTGGAAAGCAGGAAAGACTAAGCCATAGAAAGTGGAGAGTACTCCCTATTTCAACCCTGGAAAAAAATTAGAGCTGATCGACTTCTTTTTCCTCAATCAGAAAAAGTAGAAATTTTACATTTTAAACAGGCTTACTTAAAAGCTGTGTAATTTTAGGGGAGAGAAGTTGTTTACAGTTATCTGTGAAATACATAGTAGTAAATGAAAGCACTTTTTCATAACTTAAATAAAAATCTGGAAGAAGTAGTAGTTTTCATAGAAAATAAAGCCTCCTGTTTTGATGTATGGAATTGGGGATGTGGTGCATCTTTGTTTTTTGAAGTAGGTACCCCTTATACACAAGGCAAAATAACCATGGTTATGTATTAAGTAATAAATGAGAAGGAATAGTACTTTTTAACCTTTTCTAAATAATCAGCCTTTTCAATTTGTCATGTGGAAAAGTAGTTATGAGTAAAAGTTTGACTATATTAAGCAGGTTAGTTATCATGTATTCCACAGTTTAGCAAGAGATTACACATTTAGTGTATAACCTATGCCTGTATGCTTCACCCCTCCCCTCCCAATAAGTCGTATTAAGTTGATTCTCACTGGGTGCTGTAAATGTCTTTTGAAAAATAAATTCATGAGCACCAATAAGAAATGTACATTAAATTGATTTAACTAGAGGTTTTCTGCTTGCTAATTTGAATTTGATTAAAATCAATCAACCCTATTACACTTACTGCATAAAGTTAAGCAACTCGTACAAGTGTTAGGAGAATAGGGACCTTAGCGTGTCATCTCTGTGTTGCTTGATTTGCTCAACCAGCTATCGTAGTTTCTCATCTTGTGCTATGAGAGTTCTTAAAGTCTGTTGGTATGGTTATGGAGGTGTAATACCATTACAGTTATTGACCAAATGGTCTTTATTAACTTCCAGGGATTGAAGTCCAGGGATTAACTTTGCAATTCTTAAGGTGCAGAAGGGGCCAAACTTCATGGAGTATAAAGTAGGCAGAAACAGAGTGTAGCAGTTGAAGGTGCTGTAGTGTGTTCCAAATTCTTATACAAACCCTGTGAGTGAAAACCACATGTGGTACACTGTATAAATAAAATATATGATGGAACCCACATAATTTTTGGAGTCTACACTTTTAATTATTTGGTGAACGCAACAACATTAACACCTTTTTTCTGAGACAGAAAAAGTTTGCTCACTTGCTTGTTCTTTATTCTGTAGTAGGTATCAAAGGCAATAGATTAGCATAATGAAACACAATTAATTTACCTGAACTAAGATGTTCCATGAAAAATTTTTGGATACTTCTATAGCTATGAACTGAATATGTATCTGTGTGTCAGAGTATGTTTGCCAGGTGATATGCTATTCCCCACTGTACCCAAACCACTGAAAAGTACCATCTGATGTATATTAAAAATAAGACAATTCAATACAGTTGTTTTGGAAAGATATAATAGTGATACTGTAATTGAAAAGGGCATGAGGTTAAGTTTGTATTAGCCTGCTTTTCTGTTTCCCTGCAGCACTAGAATTTCACTAAGTCTCCAACAGATAATGTTTAAAGTGTGGTTTTCACTTGAGCTTTGGACTTCAAGGTTTCTGCTTTTTAAAATTTTTCTTAGTGATGGTAAAAACTACAACAAACAAACAAAAGCCCTAAAAAAAAAAAAAACCAACCCTCACACCAAGAGCTGGAGTCCTCAAGAAATACTATGACAATGTGACATTTAAGATAAACATCAGGGGAGCGAGCAGTATCTCATGCATGTGCAAGGGTGGTTTTTTTTTTTTATAGTTAACAGATGAACTAATATATTTCCATTATCAATCAGTTTATTTTTTAACACTCACAGTAACTAAAAACCATCATATGCTGTAAAGTGATATAAATTCCAGTCAGGCTTTGGTAATGGAAGGAAGTTAGCAAATTACTTCTAGGAGAGGTATAAAAAAGGAAAACTAGATTGGGCATACATCTCTAACCTTCTTCCTTTTCCCCTCCCTCTGGCAAACTCAGGAACATATCCTTTATTGTTTTTATAAAGTCCTATTAAGTAGTAACATGTTAGGAAAAATTATTACTGTGTTCGAAAGTCATGATGGGAGCTCAGCGAAAAGCTATTTTTATGCAAGTATTGCTGCTTAAAAACGTTACACGTGTGCAGCCAAAAAGATTTAAATATATCCTAAGTGCAGTAATACAGCTGAAATAGTGCTCAGCTGGCAGGTATGAATGACACGGAGATAATCTGCACAGATTTCGAGAACTGATACTGCAGGAAACATTGGGGAGCTCTAACATTTGGAGTAAGAACTTACACCTGGATGCACAGGGGGAGAGATGAACAATAGTTCAGTTTGAGTAGGAGATAGGTCGAGTAGAAAACAGGCTTGTCCGTTTTCATTACGGAGCTCGTACACGGTTGCAGCTGAGATTAACCCAGAAATAAGGCTGAATGGGAAAAGAGGCGGGATCAGAAACGTACGTCATGTTTCGCCTCCCTCCAAACCACCCCCCGGCTCGTGTCGAGGCAGCTCCTCTGAAGGGTATGCTAGGGAGGGAGGAGAATCGGAAGCAAGGATATGGTAACCAAGAATGGGGGAAGATACCAAAAAAGAGTATGGTTGATTAATGTCTGAAGTCTTGTTGGAGGCCAGTAGAGTGCTCTCTTTAAACTTCAGATATTAGTAGATTGGTTGAAACTTTGGTAAGGTGTCCTCTGCGTTGGTGTCTGAGCTGGCTGAACAGGGTCTAAAACTCCTGGAGAGAGGACACCTCGTTTATTGTCTCAGAGATGAAAGAGAAGGGTATGGGCTGTTGAATCGAGAGTGGATTTTTGCTACAGACCAGCATTCTTGGATTTTGATCAGCAAGCTGGAGAGTAGGAAAAGGGAGTCAATGAGAACAGGTATATAATGAATTCAGGTGAAATGGAGTCACTGGGGGGAAAAAAAAGGAGGATTAGAGTAAAAGAGCAGGGGTTTGAGGATTTTTCTTAGAGTAGATGTAGACTACTAAAGGCATCAGATGATAGGAACAAGCCCAACAGAGGAAGGAGCAAATAGTTTCAGAAAGCACGGAGACCAAAATGGAGAGATATATTTTTTTAATGAGTAGATCTCCTGCAATGTAGTTATTAGTTACATGAAATTGTAGTCTTTCAAATATAAAAATCGCGTATGCTACAAATATTAAATTTTTCAAATTTATAGGAAAGAAGTTAAAAACTAAATGATAAATCTGAAGAATAATGGATTTTCTGCATTATTCAAGAAATGAACAGAATAGCCTTTTCTGCATTGATTATTACTTTCCCAAAGTACTTTTATGCCATTTGTGACTTACTGTTTTTCGCTCGCTACTTCCAGTATAGTCCAAAATTATTTTTCAGTCAGGCAAAGTTTTGGTGTAGCAAAGGAAAAGAGTGACCGATTTTGTGGGGGTGTTTTCTCAGCGTTCTTGGCAGGAGAGAAGCCGGTATCCTTAGTCCCGTTTTGGGCAATCGGTCAGTAATGTTTTCTTGTATCTGTAAGAAACTGATCTGAGAAGGTGTGGTCTTGTGGCCAACCCAAACATATATCAATATGGGCAACAGTCTTCTGGCAGTGCTATTCAAATCTAGTTACATTTCAGTGGTACTAAGTCTGGTATAATATTCCTTGGACAGGCCTTTACATCCTTCTGGGTGTAAGCTTGTAGGAGAATGCTTACGGCATCATCCAAATGCAGTGAAATATACAGCAGTCGTGTAACTCTCTTTTTAGGTATTATAATTAACCCTACAATATTTGGGGCGGGTCCAAATTTTACATATAGCATCTGAAATACTTTAAGATAATGAAGTATCATTTTTTAGATAAAATATTGCTTTGAGGAGTAACTGCTGGATGCATACCTCAACCGTAATTGTTAAAATAAATAACATTGCTAAAAGGAAAGCATATAAATCTTTAATGTGATCTGACTATTTTGCCTTGTATGCTTATTAAGCATTGATTTTTTTCAAAAATGACCTTTCACAAATGTGGTATACAATCAACCACCAATGTTAAAAATGCTATTAAAATTTAAATACAACTGGAAAAGCTAAGGTTTCAGAAAAATGGATTTGAAAACAAATAATACATGTAAATAGCTTTTACAGTACAACATGATGCATGCCAACAGAACACTGAATTTAGTGCCTGCCAAATAAAGGTATAATTACTCATTATCTAATTAGCTATTTAGAATACAATGACTAAATGCAATGACCAAAAATTTATTTGTTTACGCCTGAGAATTTTTTCATCTTCAACTGGGGAGATAAAAAAGGGATCTCCAAGAGATAAACCTTTACGGATTGCAACTGTGCTTCAACCATATTTTCAGCAAGTTGCAAGCTAGTCCTCAGTCTAGAATGCAGAGATGACTTCAAGTGCGCTTACTCATACGGTGGAACAAAAATATACATTTGTGTACAGACTCCATACTTGAGGTTGCAGGTGCATTCATCTGTATATGGAAAAATACCTGTGAAAAAACTCGAGGACAAAGCTTAATATTTTGCTCTTACGTACATTCTCTTGGTGTCGTACAGGGGATTTATCCGGGTAACACCCATCGGTGCAAATGACAGATACGTACATCAGTGAGCAAACAGACTCCAGTAGAAGTGGTCCTTTTAAATTTTAGATTTTACAAAGCACACATGATATTAGTATGCTTTTCTTTCCTTTCGAAAATTAATTACAAACTCAAAGGGATTCAGTTAATCAGAAATCTGCTCAAACGCTTGTGGAACAGGTGTTCTAAGTCCTAAAATCTGCTGTACGTCTCAGTGCCCCAACTGATGTTAGTATAAAGGGCCAAAGTTAAAGCTCCAGAATAAGGGATATCTTGATTTATAACACAATTAACAGCTGATAGGTCTGATTACATCGCAACTTTCTCATCTTAAATGCTGTTTTCTGTTGGTCCATCACTTATACTAAGCAATTTAAAATATCAAAAAAAGGAGATTATTGGAGATGAAGTAAAGCTACAGGAAGATGGAGCTTTGAGGATTCCTTTTCAGTAGACATTTGAACCAAAAAGAAGTCAGAATGCTCTATTCAGAACCTGTAGTACAAATGGTAAAGAAAACACGTTACCATTTTAATTATTATTGCCTATTTAACATGAGATTTCTTGCGGCCATATCCTTGAATAACCAGTTCTTAACTAAAATGACACAGTTTTGTAGTCGGTTATCCATGACTTTAAATATTTGGAAGGGCTGTTGATTCACTGAACTGGAAGCAATTAAAGATGTTGAGGCATATTTTCAAAAGTAGAATTACATCTATTATAAATTATATTTGATCATGTATATTCTATTTACCATTTAAATAATAAAAAAACCTAGGTACATTTAATACAGCATTCAGTTTATCTGTGAGAGCCTTAACCAAACATTGGTGGTATTGTTTAAATCAGCCATGTGTAACGTTACAAGAGCTGCTAGGACCTACAGCACCACCTCTTGTCCCATGTCGTGGTCCTCTGCATGTACCTATTTCTGTTTGTGGTAGTCATTCTCCCTAGGTAAATTGTCCATAAGACCAATGATTCCGTCAGCAAATTATCCAGAAAATGCCGTCAGTGCGCGTGGTGACATTTGTGCCACTGGTGGTTTTGTTGCCATTTCAATGGTCTAATTAAATTGGCAGCTTTCTCTTGTGCCCAGCATCGTTGTCTCCCTTCCTTTGGCACCTTAGCTCAGACCTTCTCCTTTTCTCTGTCCTTTTAACTGAATATCAAATGCATTATTGATTGCTCCTCTTCCACTCCCCTCAACTTTTTTTTCTCTTTTTTTTTTTTTTTTTTGATTGGCAGTATCATCCAGACAAACAGAAGGCAGATGTGCCAGCAGGAGAAGTGGAGGAGCGCGTGCAGAGGTTCATCGAAATTGATCAAGCGTGGAAAATTCTAGGGAACGAAGAGACAAAAAAAGAGTATGACCTGCAGCAGCGTGGTAGGTTCCTGCCAGGGAGTGCTGTAGTGGCAGCAGCTCTTTAAATAAGCAGGGTCTGGGAGTGGTAGTTAGATGGTATTTTAAAATGCTGTTTATTGCTGAACCAAATGTTTCTTTCACTCTTGTCCTACTTTCAAATGTGGATCCATTATTTATAGCTTTTGCTACACATACATTAGCTAGTGAAAACATTGAATTACTTCCAACAAAACATTAGGTGGCGTTATTCCTAATAATTTGAATGAATATGAAATTTATCCTAATTACAGACCTTAGCCCTTTTTATTTTATTAAGGCAGCTTCATTAAGCGCTCTTAATTTTAAGTCTAATACTACATTTTTGTCGCAGTATCTTAGATAGAGGTATTAATCCATTTATACTTAGTGTTCAATGTGTATGAGTTTATAAGCACTTCAGAATCATTAAGATACATTCTTTTCGGTTGTGTGTGTGTTATGGTAGCTTTCATAATTCATCTGTAGTCTAAACTAGTCTTTTTGAAGCAGGTTTATAAATAATATTCCAATATAACACATTAACTAGGCAGCTCTAGCATGCATTTCTTTTTATACCTCTTGGAAAATAGCGTCTTAAAACAGTGACAGGCTGTTGTGAGAAAGAAAGGGGGGAAATGTAGGTCAGGTCTGTCACACATGGGCTACCATTACATGAAGTGATAGGCTGTCTTTCTGCTCTGGCCTCAGGATAGGAGTCCCTCAGCCTTCCATTAGAACCTTCAATAAATGTATATCCACCCTACATGTTAATGGGGGGAGTCAATAATAGTGCATTGCCTGTGGGGAAAACACTCCGTCGCACTCCGCAGTAACACACTCTGGTCCAGCATTGACATGTAGCCACCACCACTTTTGAATGTGTCTGATAAAAGCCCACTGTCTCTGCAGCTTGTTATTGAATTCTCTTCCATTGTGCGTTGGCACACCATCAGACCTTTCTCTCTTGTGCTGATTTTTAACTCCCCTGCCGCTGCGGATACCAGAACTTCGAGAGACAAAGGCTTAGTCATTCTGGCAGATAGGCATCACTGCAGGATAAAAAGAGTGATATATAATTGTATATACCCAGTATGAATTCTCTAGTTAAATAATCTTGTATTTCAGACTTTGTGTGGGTTTTGGAAAAGAGGGTGGAGGGGTGAAAACAGAATTGTTGCATAAATATTTTAAAAGAATGGGAAAAAAAATTGATCTTGTGCTAATTTGTTACGTAAACAGTATTAAGATCAAATTTAAATAAATTTGCATCTCATACTTCTTTTTTTAAATGCCTGAATGTGATGCCAGAACAGGAATTTCTGCTACCCAGTGCTTTCCTACTACAGTGCTAAGAGTACAGTAGGATCAGCTATGTCTTCCATTTTCACAAATTGTATATGCACAGGAGAAAAGAATTAGAGATTGTTAGAAATCTTTTGTGTATCTAGTGATTTTACCTAAAGCTTAAATACAGACCATGAGGTTCCATTTTTTCTTGGGTCAGGTTAATCCACTGAAGTCGAGAGCTACATCAAGATTTAATAAGCTACTTTGTTTTCCCATGGAATTTAAGGACATTGCTACAAATTAGTTTTGACAAAATTTATTCTACAGTATTTTAAAGGTTATCTGTATTTCCTGAGATTTTTTTTTTGCATCCAGATGAGTTCTTCTAAAAGCCACCTCAAGATTCTGTAAAAAAGCCTTGGTAAATAAAGAGAATAAATTGCACATTTATTTACGCAGGTATTTGGTAATGGTAGGAGAATGGGATAGGTGTATTTTAATATAGAGGGTGCCATTCACAGAGGACTAAGCCACATGTAACATACGTGTGCAGTGCTACTGCGTTCTTTGCAGCATGTTCCCTGGCAGCAAAATGATGGTGAAATAAATTCTCGGTCTTTGAATGCCTGTCAAGTTGCTTCTGAAGTCATGATTCTAGACAAATTCATAGACACTGCTGTAAAAGCGCTCAGAAACCAAGGAATTGAGACAGCGGCTAAGGGGAATAGCGATGAGGGAGATAATACAGCAAGTTAGTAAGACTGCAAAGCCCAGGCAGGAGGAGCTGAGGATGCCAGCGTGCGTGTGTGTGGGGCGGCCAGTCAGCAGGAAGTCCTTTGCACGGTAGTCATTTTTTCCCCATTTCACAGGTTGTGTATTTGTCTGTGCCTTCTTGTTTTATACTAACTAAATCTTCATTACTTGGCTCAGAAATTCAGTGGCCAGAGAAGTCCTAAGAAGCTGAAATTCTGTGGGGCTCTATGGTTTTAGTTGTGGGTTGGGTTTTTTTTGATTGAATCATTGAGAATGTGCTTTCATATCTTAATCCTGCTTTTCTCTGAAGGTATCACAATGATCTTCTACTCATTTTTTGTGCCTTCAGGCCATAGTATTAAAGAGGAAAGGACGAACCTGAAACCATTTAGAGGTTTGGCTCAAATACTTATCCAAGCCTCTCTGGTCTGGAAATCTTAGAACTACTGCCTTTTTGTATATTTTGTGAAAATTTTTCCAATTCAATGTTTTGTCGTATCTTTAATGACATATAAGAATACCCTTTTATAATGGTGAATCTTTTGCTTCTAATCCCTGTGAAAAATTTGGGGGATGGGGAAAAAAAGCTGTATAACAATTTACCAATAGGTAAAATACCAATTTACCATAAGAACGGACTGTTTTTTTCCTCAGCAGATTTTTCTTCTTAGAGATTTTTCCATTCTTTGTTCGGTATCCCATTTAGAAAAGATGAATATGCAGTTAAAACCAAGTTTGACAGTAATAATTAACCAAAAGTTTTTCAGTGAGTTTAGCGTGGAAAAAAACTGCTTTACGGTTTTCATATTAGAAGTCATCTGAACCCTGAAAGTTCATGTTTTTGTGTCACAATTCGAAAGAATAGAAAACTTTTCACAGAATCAGAGAATCACATAGGTTGGAAGGGACCTTCATAGGTCATCTAGATCAGTCTCCTACTCAAAGCAACTCCACACAGGTCAGCTGCTCAGACCTTCTTCAGCCTAGTTTTTAATATCTCCAAGGATGGAGATTCCAGAGCTGCCCTGGGCAGTCTGTTCCAGCGTTTGAACACCCTCACAGTAGAAAAACCAAACCAAAAACCCCAAACAAAAACCAAAAACACAAACCCAGAACCAGCCAAAACATGTTTGCCTTCTACGAAGTTGGATATAAGGATTCTTTTTGCAACTTGTGCCTTTCACTTCTCATCCTTCCACTGTGTACCCCTGAGAAGTCTACAGCTACCTAATAGGAGGGTATAGAGAAGACAATGAGATGCCTGTGTTCTTCTGGCCTCTCCTTGTATGACGTGTGTCCCAACCCCTGACCGTGCTGGCAGTCTGCTGGACTTGCTCCTATATGTCAGTGCTTTGTACTGGGGAGACCAAAACTGGACACAGGACTTCAGATGCAATCTCGTTAAGTGCTGAGTAGAGAAGAAAAAGGAAAAAATCACTGCCTTGACCTGCTGACTTGTGTTGAACCTCTTGTCCACCAGGACCCTCAGGTCCTTTTCTGGAAAACTGCTTTCCAGCCAGTTGTCTCCCGGCCTGTACTGGTGCATGAGGTTATTCCATCCCAAAAGCAGGAGTTGATCCTTGTCAAACCCTTTGATGTCCCTCTCAGCCCACTTCTGTATCCTATCAAGGTCCCTTTGAATAGCAGCCCTGCAACTTTTGTGTATTTTTGTTGACTTAAATACAAAGCAACTGTGTATCTGAACAATCGCATAATTAAGATAATTCATTTTCCATTTTAATTATTAATGATGAAATGATTAATAGAAAGGTCACAATAAAAATTAAATCAATAAACTGGTGACTTTGATTAATTTCTGACACTAAATGTAGCAAGTAATTCAAAGCTAATAATGGGATTGACACTAAACCCCGTTGCTTTGTATGTGTGTTTGGGGCAGAGGGTGGAGGAATTTAAGAATCTAGGGTTTTTTTTTCCCTGTATGGCTCCAGTGAGGTTCTATCCAGGATATGTTTTTATGTGATGATGGACACAAGTGTCCATAAAGCAGAAGTATTTATAGGGCGGGGGATGTAATCACCAGTGGGAGCTTTTACTTCTCGGCACGTATGTCCTTTTGATTTTCAATTTTGAAATTATATTTTTAGAAAAATATTACAGATGCAGTTTTCATACATGAATACATATTCCAGCATCATTTTCCTTTTGTTCTTGCTTCATTTCTTAGACTTAAGGAATTACAGGTGCGAACTGGAATTGCCAGGTTCCAACTCATGCCGTTTGTCTCTGAACAATGCTGGTTCCATCCTCTCTGTACCTTCCCTTTAGGCAGTGGGGCACAACAAAAATCTTTCCTTAGCCTAATAGCTCATTTTAAAATATCTGGTCGCTAATTCAGCTTCCACTGACAATACCGATCTCTTTAAAACCTGAAAAATCTTTGAGGATGTGTCCTCGCTCTCAGTTATGTTTCTACTGCAGGTTTAGAAAGCGAGTCTTACACAGGTGTGGTCATAAATTAGGCAAAAGAAGAACCAAATAGAAGGTAGCTCCTTCCCCATTCCTCTCCCAGTACAGTGAACTGAAGACTGGCTTGGAGATGGTCACTTTCCCATGAATCCAGCATTCTCTCCTGCTCCAGCAATGAAGTGATGATTCTGTATTGGTCATCAAGTTATCTTACGTAATTTGGTAAATAGGGTGCCAGAAGAATAACCTTACAAATCCACTATGAGAATAAGCAGGAGAAGCAAGACAAAAGCCTACAAAAATGCTTTTAATAGCTAGCAGAAGGGGCAGTTGAACACCTTGACTATCTTATTAAAAGAAAGGAAAAAAAATTACTGCAGTGTATTTTAGTTGTTCCTTGTTAAGAAAATTCCTTCTTAAAAAATTACTTTTAGACCAAAATAAAGCTTTTAACATAGCTGTGAACTTAGGCTTCTCAGTGTGCCAGGTTATACTCCTTAAGTGACAGAAGTGTACGTTCCTTCTCTCGCCATGGATTTCATGGCTGTAGACCCTCAGCTAGTGCTGAGACGCAAGCCTTTTACTGCAGCTCTTTGGAGTTAATTCTAATCTGCACTGGCTACAAGTGAAGCAATTTTTTATATTTTTTTAACAAATACAGCATTTTGTTATGAAAATTCTTTACGTATGACTTTTTTATAATTTCAAATTGAAGTAAGCATAGTTATTTTAATGCAAGAGAGAAAACTTAAGTAATTGTTTAAAACCAAATAGCCTATTAGAAAATTAACTTCAGAAAACATCCAGGTTTTGAGTACTGTGGTGATTTTGATATTTAGTAGATACTATGAACAGTATTTGATTGACAATACTTATCTTGAACTTTAATTGTTTGGTTTTTTTTTAAAAAAAAAAAAATTTCTAAGACGATGTGACTGATAAAGACCTAGAAAAATCTTTTAAGTATTCTGACTATTTTTACTATTACCATAAACTGTTAAAAGGGTTAAATTTCCATTTACTGCTTGCAACCCTTGCAACTCAGCCTTAAATAGCCCAAGAAATATTTATTGTATCCTCAAGTGAAACTTAAATACCTTTCCTCTTTTACAATTTCTGAATGACCCAGCAAGGGCTCTAGTAAAGCTTTACTGAACCAAGCTGCTAATAGTTATTTAATGTTGTTCTGTAGCCTGAAAGAATCTCAGTAGATTTTTCCTTTTAATCTCTTTGAATTGCAGGCTCATAAACCTCTCTGATGAGCCTGCCAGTGTTTTCTTAGATCCTGCAGTTGAGACAATGGAGCTGCAGAATCCTTTCACCTCTTGTTGTCGGACAAATCCAATAGATGGCAAAGCCAGGCAGGCTGTTCTTCTTGTGAATTAAAATTTGTTTTTCAAGTTAGGGTAGATGCTCAGGTCTTCACAGTTTTCCCTATGTGCTCAGGAACATGTTTCAGAAAGTACAGCTTGGTACAGAGTTCTACAGCTTAAGCAGACGTCACGTATAAGTAAGCCTACCACAGGACTCAGGACTGGTAACAATACCAGTCTTAAGTAACCTTCTCCTCTGGCAAGGGAGTGCAAATCAGACACCAGTTTACTTCAGAGAACCACTAACGAGAGTCATGGCTGTAATAATAACGATGTAGATGAAATAAGGAAGAGCACAAGAAATACTAGAGTCACTAACACGCTCTGTGAAAACTGTTAGGTTTGAAGTTCTGCTTCTATGCTCCCCAAACTCATACTGGGCTGTCCCTCTGTTTGTAAATAAGTGGCTAAATCGGTTTCTGCTGCTTAAGGTGTATTAGAGAGGAGAACTAGAAAATAAAAAAGTTTTGTTCAGCTCTGGAAGGAAAGTTTCTCCTGCTTGAACCAGATAAGCAAACAAATGCAGCATACAAAACTGACTGACGAGAGCAGTTACTGGATTATGTGCCAAGTTTGGAGACTTACTCAAGTCCAGAGTACTAATTGAAAACTTACATCTTCTGAGATAACCAGTAAGATTCTTTCAGACTTGAGCATCAGACTAGGAATAACAATCTCTGTCCAGGCTGGGAATTGTCTGAGTGATTGATTTTGCCCATTGATTTTTTTTTTTTGTTTTAATTTTTAAAATTACAATTGCAGTAATGAACTAGAAAATCTTGGTTGAAATTCTCTTTCCTGGGCTTCATATTGTACTATGTTTGGAATAGAAGAGAGGGTAGACTTTTCCTCAGCTACCTTCTTCATTACTTTGTGAGTAACTTTACTTCAGAAAGTATGGTAACCTGAATTTGCATCTCACCGGTTCTCTTCATATGGTCCATCTGCCCTTTTTGTGATTTCTGTCAGCAAGACATGACCCAGAGCTCCACCTCTGATCCTATAAAACTTGTTCTGAGCAAAATCCTGCTTCATGAATTCCAAATAGGAAAGCCTGGTTTCTTTTTAACTCAATTTTTTGCTAGCTATAAATGAAGCTTAGGAAAATCTGTTCTTCCTACAACGTAAGAGACCATTTTCCTTTGTGAATTTTTCTTCCAAGTATTAAAAAAAAAAACCACCCAAAACCCCAGGTGAAGTAGGAAGCACTTGCCTTTTTCACACTGTTCTCACAGTTATATTATTGTTTTCTTCCACCCCAGTGGAGAGAAGAACCTGAAGGTAGGGAGGTAGGTAGACAGACTTCATTTTGAACTCAGGTTTCTTTTTTTTCTTTTTTTTTTTTCCTTCCTCAAAAAAGAGGAGGAGGACTCTCTATTGCACACAAGGCCTGCTGGAGGAGAGGCCTCTGACCAGTTTTGTGGGTGTTTTCAGGACGTTCACCGCTCCTGTTCTCATCTTTTGTAGCTAGAAGGCTGTACCAGCCTAACTCCAAGTTAATGTTAGAGTTGTTTGGCAGGAGTTAAGACCATCTGACCTTTTATTTTATTTTGGACATTTCATGCAGTTAACTAATGTTCCAATCAGGTGTTAAGAAAAATGTGTTTACTTTGTATAACTAAAACATTACCCATAGCTCTTGTTTATGTAATTGAGAGCATGCACTACAATGAGAATGACTGATTGATAAGTATATCTTCCAGTTTTCTTTCATCTTTACTCTCTTGCTGATTTTTTTTCCCCTTTTTTTGTCAGCAATAAAGTATTAGGTTTGAGAGGGTTAATTTTCTTTTCATTCTGACCTTTTCATTACAGACTAGGTGTTCAGCAAAGGTAACGTCAAAGAGGCTGTATTGATTCTGTCATTATTTCCAATGTGTCTGATTTGTTTTTATCTCCTTCATTAAAACTAATTTAGATGAGGATCATTCTTAAGGATCTACAATGTACATTTCTGTTAAAATTAGAATAATCATTTGGTTGCAAAATAAAGACTGGGACTTAGTATTTGATGGTTGATTTTTTTTTTTTTTTAAAACTGGCCTTAAATGTCCAATTTAAAACCCCAAAATGTAACTCTTCTTCCCCCCACCCAATTATACATAAGGATAGTTAAAATACAAGGGGTTCATTTCACTACTGGTACATTACACTAATACTTCTACCTATGACACTATACTTTTAAAACTGATAGAGGTATGAAAGGGGAGACAAACAAACAAAAAAAACCCCCAAAAAACACAACAAAACAGATTGGTTAGATTTTAAAGTTAATTTAGATAATTAACTATAGAGAAAGCGGTGATTAGCTATTGCTAGGATTATACTTTCATAGTAGCCTTAAACTTCTTCGCAGCAACTTATACTACTTTGTTGTAGGTTAGGAATATTACTTGTGAATAGCTTGCTTTACATAGCTAATGGGTGAAATCAAGTGGTGGAATATTGATGTATGTCTGTTCTGAGTCACTGCTTCACTGTTCGAAATCTGGTATCAACTCTTGAAGAGTAAGGTGGTTGCAATCGGATAATGATGTTTGGTGGCAAAGAGGAGAATACTCCGTTATCTGATCAGAGAGAGGTTGGAGATGTGTGGTTTTTCTGGGGTTAATAGGGTTGGAGGAGGCAGCTGCAAAGTCCCTTATTTCTACTTCTCAGTCCAGAGCAAAGAGCAGTTATATAGAAGCTGGGAACCATTTAGAATACCCTACAATCTAGTGATTAGGTAGGGCAATCTCTTGGGAATTAAAATAACATAACATAATCTAGGCCTCTGACTTTTTCAGCAAGTGCTCATAAGTAGTTCTGGAATAAGAAATTCTTTCACTACCAACTTTTCATAGAAAGCTGTAGACAACACTATATGCTCTAAAACGCTTGATGTTATTAAACTATAAAACTTGTTCAAAAACTCACTGATCCAAGAGAAGGAACACCTACTTTCTCAATAACAACCCCATTTAAACCTTAAATAAGCACTTATCTCCTGAGTCTTGCCAAATGTAGGGCATTTCTGCATATGTGCTAAAGATCAGCTTTCAGGTGTTTCTGGTTCTTTAAAATACAGCATTTGGGGAGCTGGAGCTTCCAGGTGTCAGGCAGCAGCCGGGAGGTTTTCCATAGTAAGGTTTTGGGTTGGGTTTGGGTTGTTTGGTTTGGTTTTTTTTTTTTAATATTACCTTTTATGGCTTCACTTGTAACTCTGTTGACAAAATCTTACAATGTTCAGTTAAAGAATTTGGTGTGAACTTCACACATCAAATATGAGTGTGCCAATAAATTGCAAAAACCAATTTGTATTGCACAGTTTGCATTTGATAATTTCAATTGTATTGTACACTTCATTTCATGCTGTACTCAATGTTGGAAGAACGTAGGGGATCAAATGGTAACCGATCTCAGGTGCTGGCCAGAACTGACCTTCTTTCTGTGCTGAGGGACTCTGTCATAAAAGAACACTTGGAGGAGTCTTCCCCTAAAAGTGTTTTTCATTTATCTTCTGTTAGGAATATCTTTTTGCAGGAATCTTCGTGTTCTTCTCACACGCAACCCTACCATTTACTTGGTGCTTGGGGGGGGTGGTATTTGGCTTCTCCTTTCTAAAGGAGAATGGGTTGCCTAAGAGAGAGCATGGAGTCACCATCTGTGGAGATACTTAAAATCTGACTGCACGTGGTCCTGGGCAGCTTGCTGGAGCTGACCCTGCTGATGCAGGGTTGCATTAGGTGATCTTGAGAGGTCCCTTCTGACCTCGACCATTCCGTGCTTTTGTGAAAAGTACAGGTAAGCAGACGTTCACAATTTCAGCTTGTGGAATTGTAGTTACAGCCAGGCTTTTAAAAGGTATTTACATAAGAACAAAAGTTTGCCCCTAATTTCACATAATTGTTTGGGATGCCCAAAAGTACTGGTTTCAGTAGTGTCTTAATTTCAGTAATACATTTTCACCATTTACTTCTGGCTACAGTAGGCCATTTTCCAGCTTATGCGGAGATATGGAAACTAAAATTTTAGAGAACTGCATGTGAACTGATAATGTGGTCTAGGTACGACTCTCTAGTAGGGACCAGATTGAGTGCTAGGTATATAAACCTATTAATATATCAGGAAGAAACAAGGACCTGTATGTTAGCAGGGTTGAACCTCTGTCATGTTTTCTTTATAGAAAATAATCTGACAAAAGAATGGCCACTACATGCACAAATTTATCTTGAGGATATGTCCTGGAACGAAGGTATGAGTGCCTTACTACTTGTTCCCAGTGCCTTTCCTTGTCACTGCAAATGTTTTCTATTGTTTCTGCATCTTATACCATTATGTTGTCTTATTCTACTTTATTTCTATTTTCCTCAGATTTAGCTATTCTGTTCTCTGTGATTACCTGAATTGGAACTTAACTTTCTGTGATACTTATTTTGCATTCCTTCTTCATCTCTCCCCACTCCCCCTGCTTGCAGTACCACTTTTCACCTAGCTCTCTTCTTGTAGTATAATTGAGTATTTAGATTTTCAGATTACTCCCAAATCTCTCATGCATTTTCTTGCTCTTTCTGTGATGGTAGAATGCAAGTCTCTCCATACAGATTTTTTTCATTTGACAGTGTGTTACTTCTCTCCTTTATATTACTCTAGCTTTTATCATTTACTTGCTTTTTGAATGAATGGCTGATTTTTTTTTTTTTTTTTTTTTTTAAGCTGTGGCAGGGAAAATCCTATGTACTTTCCTTTCTTCTGTTTTACGTTTGCTTCCTGGGCTAGCAGTCTGTTTTGGAACCATCCTTGATCTGTCATATGTATAATTAACACCCCTTAGTTTGTTCTTAATTGCTCTCTAAAGATCTTGGTACTTTGTCAGAATCAAGTTCCCATTCAGAAATATTCGGTGATGTAGTCCTTGTAACATAGGTCTGGTTCACTGATGTGCACCTTTTTATTATTTGCTCTTTTAAAGAGACCACGCTGACCCTGGCTGTTTGGCATAAGAATGCCTCACAGGCACTGAAACACATTTTAACAGTATAGATATTTTTTGAGCAACAGATGGCAGCGCACAAGTACTGATATTTATGATCCAGCAGTGGGAGGGTCACACACACAAATTATGTTGTGTTATTACGAGCGGCTTTGTGAAGAAAATCCAAAATAAATTCTTGATTCTTCTCAAGCACTAAAGGCTTTTTTGTTTTCTTTTTTTGGCAGATGAACAATGTTATACCCTCTCATGCCGATGTGGTGGGAATTACACTGTCTTCAAGAGTGAAACCAAAGACGTATCTTTGGTTTGTTGTGACACATGTTCACTTGTTATCGAGATCCTTCAGTGATTGTTTCAATCAAGCACACTGAGAGTTACAAACTTTCAGAAAGACTGGGCAAGCAGGGGACAGCATCTGCTAAGAAATAAATGTATGTTCAAGAAAAGGAGGGCACTACAAGTTCAAAGAAAGCAAATGTGCCCATTTGCTAATGTAGCTCTGCAGACATGAGGCTTGGTTTTTTTTTTTCCTTCCGCAGCTAAAGAGCTGGTTATTAAAAGCCTCCAGAACAGAACACTAAGTTCTGTACAACTGGAATATATCTCATGATGTAAATGACATTTCTTTCCCAGCAAACAACGGAGTAGCGTCTTTCAATCTCGGTCTATATCAATGCTACCTTAGGCCCTACCTCTTAGGTTAAATCCTTTTAACAGCTCAGATGACAAAATTTAATCAGGAGGCACACATGTGAGAATGCTTTGAAGATAATGAAGACTAAGGTGCATTAATGGGAAAAAGGAACATTTTCTATTTCTATGCTAAATATTTAACTACTTTAAATCCTCACAAGGACTTGAGCCGTGGAAAGAGGTGGCAGAGACTTGCAGATCTAACAGGCTGGTAGCAGCAGCTACATTAACTTTTTGGCTTGGAGCAGGAGCGCACTTTTGAACAGACCCTCTCCATCATCTGAACAACTGCAGTCTTCAGTCCTTAGATGAAAACTAAGCAGGAAGCTGGGCTCTGGGCCCCCGTGCGCATACGGTCTCCTGGGCCAAACTAGAGCCAGTTTAAGGAAAACCCTACAAAACACATGTAAGTGACTAGCGGATCCGGAACCCCACTGGGACTCTTCAGTTCCAATCCCACACTACTTGCTCATGTAGGCATAGCCTATGTGTGGCTCTCAATAGTGCATTGCACCTTTTTCACCCCTTATTAACAGTCGAGGTTAACCTTGGCTTGTAGTAAAAACCCAAAACTTTCTAACAAATGCTGACTAGCCAGAGGAAACAGAATAAGAGGCATACCATTGTTGTTGATGACAGCAGTGTATCATTCCCACTTTCAAGTTAGATGTAATCTCAGAAAGAGACATCTTTGTCAAGTAATACTTGTGTTTATTCTAAACAAAAATAGTTCCATTGATTTTAGTAGAAAATATTATGAAAGCTGGCAATAGTCACTTAAATCTTTTAATCATCAAGAAATCTATGGCCATTGGGGCTTGCACGTAGAAATCCAAAGTCATTCAGAGGCCATATCTGTAAAATAAAATACAGTTACAAGAGATTTTTATCACAACTCCAAGTTCCGTATTTTCATTTATTATTGCTGTAATGGTTTCATAAACTGCATAATTTTTTAGCTCTTTGGTTGACAGGGTATATGAACTTTTCTCACCTGTGTGTTTCTTTTACTAGGAGTAATACATACTATATATTAGGAGGAATCATCATTCTATAGTGGCTGGAGACAACACTAATTTATACACAACGTGCTTTGCTATGGAGAGCCTCACAAATTACATTATTTTTTTCAGCCTTGGAAATAAATATGTTCCTAGAAAATATCTTTTAAATTCGAAGTTTTCTAGCTTTTAAACCTCTCAAAAGACAAAGCATATATTTTTGATCCATCTAGGAGAAGAAAGAATACCACGAACATTACCTCCCAGTGGAAGTAGTTCAGTGAGGTGTACATTTGTATTTTCCAGATGGGCATTTGAACTGCAAACACCAAACCTTGCAAAAAAAAAAAATCCATAGGCTTATAGGTAAGCTTATACCATGCAAATAGGTATGAAGGGGTGGAGTGCCACCATCAGGGGCTCTCAACCAAGGGGCTCCTCTGAGAAGGGGGCTGCTATGTGGAAAAAGAAGGAGCACAAATCATGACCAAGTACGAGCACAAGTGTCAGAGAATGATGTTCACCAGTAAGAAAAAACTTTCTCTCCAGAAATTAACTATATAGCCGTTCACGCTACTGAATGCTCCCAGGAGTACTTTCCTCTGAACATTCACTAATTACATGTAGGCTGGTCTTGGATGCAAAAGTCGTCATAGGTAATCAAGGACATTCTTTTATACTTTGTCCTTTGTCTCCCTTGACTGCCTGTGTCTCTTCGCTACACGTTCTTTCAAAGATGGCACGAGGGAATCAGCAGGAAGAAGGGAAAGAGATGGTGTTGAAGAATGAATGCCCTTCTGTGGCTCTAATCCCATAAAAGTCTTACAGCCCCTGCTCAAGATGAAGCGACCTAGAAAGAGAAAGATGATGCACTACCGTGTTCCCAGAGCATCTGTTAGCATGATGTTTCTCTTGCTCATTTTTCCTTAGAATTTGATCTTAAGGAAGGTGTGCAGTCACCTTCCAGGAGCAGCAACTTACTCTCTAACTGAGTTTATGGAACATCCACAGCACAGAAGGAGCCTTTGCTGCTTTCTGTGTGGAGTGAAAAAGTAATTTTCTCCATTTAAAAGAGGAAGCAGAGTGCCAAGGTTGAATATTTCAAACCCCATGACTTGCCCCCAGCACTAAAGACAATGACAGAACAGGCAGAGGCACTTAAGGGTGGGAGACTGAGTAGCAAGATGTAGCATCAACTTACTACTGACTGGGACCGTGCGCTGCTAGAAGCTCTGACTTGCCTCTGACAGGCCCCCTGCAGCACTGTGCTAAGCTGCCATCAGCTGGATTGTGCCTGGGCCCTTGGGAAGACAGAAGGATGAGTCATTCCCAGGACCTTGAGTTCTGTGGATCTGAAAAAGGCTCAAAGCTCTCTCATGCAAGTATCTTAGAAAATACATGTCTTTTTTGGCATGTGCAGTTAGGGAAGAGCATGAGGAACATCCGCTGATACACAGAAATACACAGAGGTAACGTCTTGTCTCTATATGCGTATTAGCCAGGGAACTATTTTGAGTTCCGCATAAATATATAGAGATACAAACCAACAACAGAAGAATATTTGTGATCTTGGTTAGAAGCAAAGCTACAGAATTCAAGGCTCTCCAGAGGGCCTACGCTGGCTGCAGGCTGGGTGTCAAGTCTTTGTTTGGCCTCGAAGGCAAACGGGAGTTAAAGGGAATAGGAATATCCCATATTGCAAATCTAAGCTGATCTGAGTAAAAGCCCGGAGAAGGAAGTTTCTTAGGCCATTCGCTACGGCACAAATCTCATTTCAGGCAACTCAGATCACACCTATTGCAACTTGACTTACTTTCAGTGAAAGTAATCAAATTTGTTTAAAATATTGTTTTGTCAATTTAGTTTCAAATTCACCACCGTAATCCTAGTGGTAGAGTTACAATGAAAATGATGTTTTATCTCGTCTGCCTGCAGGAGAGAATGTGAAAAACAATACTCATGGTTGGAAAGGAGATGGAACAAGCCTTCTGTGGGAAACAAAGACATGCCACTGTGTGTTGTAATCCCCAAGTCTTTTAAAGTTATGACAGAAGTTGACTGTGACTTGTTCGTTCAAACTGGCTAGTCCAATTAGCAGCTATTTCCCCTTGCCCTCTTTGGTTTGGCCTACATAGATTTGATCTGATGGATGGGGGATAAATGGGGCTAACTAGCTCTTCTGAAGATAGACAGGCTCCGTGTCAAACAGAGGCCTGTAGCGTAAGTCCAGGGAATGCGCAGGATATCCTACCTAGGACAGGATGAAGCCTGCGTTCTGTCGGTTGGGACTCCCTGGGCTTTTACCGAATTTGCAGCTACTTTGATTTCCATGGCCTTTTTATGGAATGAACTTGTCTCTCAGAGTGGCAGTTGGTATGGTGGCAGGGAGGAAAAGGGGCAAATAAAATGAAGTATCGTTATTTCTGTATGGGTTAAAAACTGGTGCACCAACTGGCTGAGAATCTTAGGTCTAAACTTCACAGATAAGCTACAGAGAGAATTAACTTTATGTTTTGCCAAGAATAGGTTGCCTAAACAAACTTGGTACAAGCTCTCTCTCTTCTGTTGAAATCCATTACTTCCAAATTAGATTTGGGGTTTTTGCATCCATTACTAAAAATGAACCTTAGCATTCAAAGGCACTGTTACATCTGCTTCTCCAAAATCCACTTTAAGATGAAGCCACATAAGCTTCCGTTCTCAAGGCAGTAACAGATTTTTCATGAAACCTCTAGCAGACTACATTAAAAAGCACTTGCAGTGGTCTACTGATTAGCTCCCACCATGCGGACTAGCTGTATTCCGCTGCCTTTCCCTGTAATGTTCAATAGCAGCATACAATAGCAAGATCGCTGTATTCTAATGTGAGTTACCATCAACAACCCAAACTGTAAACACTCATTCGGAGAATAAACTCATTTTGCTTTTGTTAGGCACCATATACTTAAATCTCATTAAAATGTTAATAATCACTACCCTATGCGCTATCATAAAACAACTGCTATAAAATTTGATTAAAGAATAATTTTGATTAAGTATCAAGTGATTGCATACTATCTTTTTAAAAAGACAATATTCTGGAGTCCTAAAGTACTTCTGCAATATGTAATATCTGCATGTAAGTTCCATTCATTTTACAGAGTTCACTGCTTGCTAAATTTAGGGTTCAGTCCTGTCAGTCACTTCATTAAAGTCTTTCAAACATCCTCCTTGTTGGGGTACAAGCTGGACACAAATTTCTTCCTGTGGAGCGATACTGTGAATAATCACGGCTGTCCACACGCATAGGTTCTTAATATATACATTATTTGCCAATAGTCCCCTTAAAGTAGTAAACAGCAGCTTTTCTATACTAGTGCCTCAGTTGGAGAAGTCTTTTTGTTTGGTTGGATTGTTAATACCACATTCGTATTAAGAGGGCTGCCAGCATATTAGCATCATTTGTATTTTAGCAGTTAATAATCCAAGCTAAAACTTGGGTCATAAAAATAGCCCTATTTAGAAGCAGCGTTTTTTCCTCTGGTGTACATGGTAAGGCAAACAATGCAGAGAAGGAACAGAGAGCACTCGCTAAACACTAGGGAAGAACTCAAAGCAAATGCTATCCAGAAAGAACCGAGGTCAGACAAAACTCGGTGGTAGGGCTGAGGGGGACGTGTTATTTGAGGTTTAGTAAGCAATTAGTGATTATGCTCAATAGCTGCAAGGTTTTTTGAAAAGTCCTAAGTTGGGTTCATTAAAACTGTAAGTATATAAAACTTTGTTAAATTGGAAAGCTCTAATCGTCCCTGTGCATGTAATACAGCTGTGCTAAATTACATTTTTGTGGATGTGTTGCAATAGATGGAGAACAGTTTTCAAAACCTTTTTTTATTGTTCTGAATGGCGCCATTTTAAATCTAGCTTTCTAAAAGCTGGTGCATAAGTCTATAATACGTACTCCCTTGTTTCTTAGATTAAACTTTTTATGGAGAGGAAATTGTCTTATTTTCTTCTTTTCAGTAAATGAGTAAATTAATAATGCAGATAATATGAAAAAGTAATTTAGTGTGAAATAAAGCTGTAGAATTGTTGAAACAGAAGAAGAAGGAACCATGGAGGTTTATACAAAACAATATTAATTCAAAGCTTTTTTTTTTTTTTAAATGTGGTGGACAATTACACGGCACAGATTTGACTTTACTGTTAAGGCTTTTTCACAGACTTAGTTTAAAAAGCCGCAAGGGCAGTCTACATGTCTGAAGTATGTATGCAAGTCCTAGAAAAATAACCTTTTCCTCCATCTTTGTTTTTTGAACTATGGAACTACACTTCTCAAATCACAACAACAGTGAAATATGGAGCTGCCCTTTTCTACCATTTTGCAGAGGCAAGAATCAAATGAAGGATGGAATGTACAGCCATGCAGTAGGGCCTATGTGTGTATGTTTGGGTTTTTATCAGGTTTGGATTTGCTTGCAAAATAATTCATTCAGTTTTCAGAGGCAGTGACTGCTCAAAGAGTGCTGCTCAAAAAACAAGTCCTCCCTCAAAAAAACCCACCATTGTTGAATTATCCTTTTACAAGTATTCAGGCTTTCCTTTACATTTGCTTTGGACAGACTGTTAAGGAGGCAAGTTTTAATACCTAACACCCAGGCATTACAAATGTATTAATGCAACTATTTTTAGAGACTATAAATATATATACCTTAAAACAAATGCGTCCTCTTATCAGTCCGTAAGGAACAGGTCCGTAGCACCTGGAATCTGTAGAATTCCTGAGATTATCACCTTCTAACCAAACATGTCCTTTAGGCACCTACGATTAAGCAAGATCGAAATGTAAAAAGAGAATAGAACAGTATTAAGCATAGTTTGCCTTACAATATATTTTCTGATTTCTGTGTTCTGTATTTCATGATTGTATAATGAACTAATTTTTTATTGAATCTAGTAAGACACAGTGCCAGATTTGGAGGGATGAGGAGGAGTGCTCCAAAGTATCTGTTCTATCATGTGCTCAAAACACAATGGTTTGCAACAAAAAATCCTAAATGAAGATGTAAGAGGTTAGACCAATGTGACAGGGTCATTAATTTAATAGACTTCAAAAGAGGTCATTAGGATGTTGACTGAAAATCTGCCCTCCTGTCGCAGTAACAGCATGAACAGGGCAGCCACACACTCATCAACATCCTGGGGCCAGCACCAAGGCTAGACCTGTTAGTAGATTCATGATGAACTAACTGGTAATTGATTGTGACATCAATTACGAATAATCTCATCATTTTATCGGAGTAGGCTTGTCAAAGTTCTAATTAAGATCACAGTTCATTCTATGTGCGGGCAGAATCCACAACACATTATATTGCAATAATGATGATCACAAACCAGCAAATCCCTTTTTATAATTTGAAAATTAATGATGGTGACCTTATACTATATGACAAAGACCTTTCATTGCCTATATATATTATGCATTAACTATATTACATACCATAGATTCATGGCATTCACTGACTGAATGACAAAATGCGAAATAGCAACATAGATGTATTAGTCACCTAAATAGAGTGTAAAGCTTTCATATATGAAAAAGTTGCTACTGTAAGTCTTAAACTAAGATTTCCGCTTGGAATATACAACGCTACTTCGATATGTTTTTTAAAAAACATATAGAACCTCTTACAAGTTACCAAATAAAATACTTAATAATTATTTTTCTCATCTGTTTTTGTTTCTAAAATTCTAAACCAGGCTGAAAATTTAGAAGTAGCAACATAATCTAGATAATATTTAACATGGACTTTAAGTTAACATACATTTTTCCAAACCGAAATATGTACTTGAAACATTACTATGCCCACAATTCAGAGAAAAAAAATACGGGAGTAAAATTAAAAAAAAAAATTCAAATGAAACTCAGAGTTTGAGCAGTATAAACATTAATGTGTTAGAAATAAGGCACGTGGACTCATAAATACTATAGTCTACATATACAGAATTCAAAGATAACGGACTAAACAAAATAAAATACCACTCTAGTAGTGAAGTCTGGATGTAAACCATTAGGAATAAAACCAGGTCGCCCAGATAAACATTTGAGGAAAATGCCATTGAAGTGTAATTGTTGGCACTTATAGGTATCTGGCCAGGTAACGCTTACGGGGAACCTTGTCTTTAAATAAGCCTTTTGGGCACTTGCTTAGTCACGCTCCCACCTGCCTGTTACCAGATGAGGACGTGAGGACAGCACGCTACCCCAGGGTCCCTCCGTTGAGCTGTGGCAAATGCATAAGGTACGGATTAAGAAGCAATAGTTTGTCTCTGTCAGTGGCAAAAAGAGATGCTCATCGTGGAAAGCATATGTGAGCCTGTCCATCTCCCAGCCGCCCCCCGGTACTTCTCTGGTATCCCGGATAGGTGCTTAGGCATGTCAGAGGGCACGCGTCCCTGCCTCATTTTAGAATCGCCATGTGGAGCTGTAGACCAGCAAGATGTCTAAACCCTTTTGAAACCTACTGATACCGTCTCCTTCCATAGTCTCCTGTATAAAGGAGTGCTGCCTTGTTTGTTTTAAACTGATCTGCCAGTTCTATCAAGGTCCTTTACTCCTTGTTCTCCCAGTCCTTCAATACAGGAATTCCATATTCAGCTCGTCTGCCACCTGGGTTATTTTGTCGGCTTATCAGCTTGCTGGCATGTGCGTGGAAGAGCTGTCTCTGGGAAGGCCAGCTGGTTTCAGCTAGGTGACTCTGGCCCTCCTCCTAGCCAAGCAGCTTTGCAAACAAAATAACCAGCCAGAAGTCAATTTAAAATAAATAAACTTTAAAAGAAATTCTATCCAGAGTCAAATGACCTGCGTAGAATATACTTCTCATCACATGTGGACAGACTTTTTGATAGGTCTCCATTTGAGAATGTACTGACATTCGTTTTCCTCAAAAATTCTGTGGTATACAGCGTATTTAGAACGTCCAGCAGCAATCGTTGGGTTAGTTGGATAGTCGTCTTCGCTTGTGCAGTGTACCCACCTAAAGCATTCACTGTGTCCACATCTTACATGAGTTCGTTTTTCAGGTGCATGTTACAATGCAAAGCAGCGTTCTGACCTTTCTGGTGCAAACTCTACTGTCCAGCATCTACCAGAATTACATATCGTACATCAAACTACCGTCAATTTGAAAGACTATCTCAGCAAATATACAAAAAGGAGAAGCATGAATTACTATGAAAGGAAGGTTTTTTTAATGAAATAAAAAAGCAAACCCACATTAACATTTCACATTTCTGAAAAAGCGTCACTTCTTGCAATGTGCTACTGTTTCACACACAGGACACTGCCAGCTCCCCTTCTACTTTACTGGTTCCCACGCTTTCTCACTTTCCCCAATTCATAGGCGGAACGTGAAGCTCATCTGTTACTATGTAAAATAAGGACCCACTCATAACACAAGTATATCCAAACACTTCTAGACCTTCCCATCTTTCTTCCATGCTCCAAAAGTATAAAAAATAAAATAAAGTGCTTTTGCCAGCTGTGGCATATCACTTACTACTTCTAGTAATTACTTGTCTAGACAAGATGTTCATAGTTTGCATTCCAGATAGAACATTTGCAATGAAGTATATTCTTATATCCTGAAATTCACCATTTATGGTAACCTTCGTAGTTCTCCATGGAAGGTATGACAGGACCTTATACCTCTAAATTTGTCATTAAGAGTACTGTCACAATGTATGATTCATCTAGCGATAATACAGTATAATACCTTTGTGTGGTGCCTGTCCATCATCTAGGCACTTCACTACAACCTAGAATTAAGACATGCAATAAAAAAAAATCACATGAATTACATGAAAATGTAAAACCAAATACCAGTGACAGGCCATAATCATTAATTAAAAGAAAAGTTTACACCCCCACTGAAATAAATGCTAAAGCCAGAATCCTTCAAGGGTTTATGCACCAAGCTATTCCTAGACCACATCGCTGATTTCAGTGGGATTACTCACATTGAATAAAGTTAACTTTGAGTATCAGCCTTTGCAGAATCAGGACCCAATCTGAAATGCCTCAAAACTATGCAAGCACAGTAGCTGGGCATAAGATACATATTTCTACCCAAAGAAAAAAAATAACTATTGAAAGCTTGTATTTGTAGTGAGAATATATTAATTACACACCAATAGGCTGCTACTGCCAAAAAAACCCAAGGCAATGGGAAAGCCACTTGCTTGACAATTCACAACGTTGTATTTTGTTATCTACAGGCCATGGACCTCTTAGACAAAACGATTTGTATCCAAGAAGTACAACTGAAATCACAGTTACCATTACTACGCACAGAAAGACTGAATACAAAAAATATTGACAAGAGTGGCAAAAGCATTTAACTTAGGCTGGGCAGCATTTCAGTTCTCCCTTGCCCACAGGCCAGAAGTAAGATGTGAAAGTCTCACAAGCCCAACAACGGAATTGCCACGTAACTAACCAGTGGGCCACATGCAAAACCAGCAATTCCACAGCAGCGCAGGGTCACACGTAAACACGCTGCCTCTGGTCGTCTGCAGACCACTCTCTTTGCCTCAGCAACCCTCGTGCCTCTGGTTTTGCGCAGATTATCTGAGGATTTATTTCCAAGGAACAGCAGCTCTCAGGCAAAACCGGTTATCTGAGGTGCAGCTTATATGCATGAGAATACCGAACACCGATCAGACACATGGCTCTTCCCCCTTCTCCCTTCCAAGGCTCTGCGGGCTCTAGTATAGGAGCAGATAGACCAGAAGAGCAAGATTATCATTTAGAACAACTGAGCTAGTCGCAGAAGCTTTGTTTCAGCTCAGATAAATAAGCCATCTCTCACTGTGACAAACTGGCGAAATTTGCAGGGCTGTTGTCGTTTCCTTAGTGGTACAGTTAAAGCGGCAAAACTGGAGTACAGGTCGGGTAGTTGATGCATACTTACTGGCATAAAACATTAATTTACATAAACGGGCAGGGGGAAATCAACAAAGAATTATATTCTTTTGGTCTTTTTACATGACGCTAAACTTTGTTCTTTGAGTCATCTCACTAACTTCAAAACCAAGAGATGAGATGCCTGGTGCTGTGTTAACTGGCATACTAGAAAACTAATATACTGCAAGTAAGATTAACAGATTAAATTATCTGCCTTAAAAATACCCCCAAACCCAACTAAATGAAAATAGGCTTTTGTGGTTTGGGTTGGTTTTTTTTGTTTTGGTGGGGTTTTTTTTGGTTTGTGATTTTGGGGGACTTTGGAGGGGGGAGAAATAGGGATTTTTAATAAATAAGTGGAGAATTATAAACATGAATCTCTTGCAGTCTCTCCTTTTGGAATTCCAAGCAGTCTGTGTTTGTCAAAGAACATCAGCATGTACAATCAGCTGGGAGCTGATGAAGCCTGAACTTTCGTAAGGTCACAGGTATTCACATCACCTCCAGCAATATGAAAGTTTCAAATTTAAGAAGAACTTTAAGTCATTCCCATCTTTTCTTTTCAGTTCAGAGGCTTCCTTCTTGAGCTATGATAAGAACTAATCTCAGTGCTGGACAAAAGAATAAAGTCTGCAAACTCTCATCTATCCCTACTAAGGTCTATTTAAGTGCCTCCTACTTTGGTACAAGCAACAAATGTAATTGCTTCATGGCCTGCGGGTGTTCATTGAACAAAAGCAGCTTTTGTGAATAAACCACAGGTGTTACCTTTCTTGATTAAAGTGAAATATGATGAAAGAATCTACAATATCAAATGACAAATTTACTAAATACTGATTAAATTGCCTTATTTAAGTAAATTGCATCTAGTTAGGATAAAATATACACCATAGAAATGCAGGAGTTTGTTTTATCACTCTGTACTTAAAGTCTCACATAACTATTCCTTAATCCTTTATTTATTAATTCAGAACGAAGAGTGAACAATGCTTAACAGATACTCTTTTTTAATCATCCAGTTGCTCTAGGCACCATTTCTGTAGGCTTATCATAAATATTGTTCATATTAAGGTTGCCATCTATATAAAACCCAACATTGATCAGCTCAATATTTTCAAAATCAGTATAAGCATTTACATTTCCTTTTTTGTGCTGGAAAAAACTATGAAATGGTAGCAACCACACTGGAACTTTAACAGCATAGCAGATCTTAAATCAACAACTTCTAAGTATCACTAAAAGGCTGAATTACCTGGAATTTAATACTTCTTAAAAGAATATAAAAGAATGAATTTACCCTAAATTCATAGGTACTTCCAAACAGTTTAGCATTTTCCTTTTACTTATTGAACAGTTTATGCTGTTTATGAATAAGACATAAGGTACTTGGCCCAGTTTGTTTAAATAGGCATAGTAAAAAGAATACATTATGACTTTGGTCCAGATTATTATGAGAAAAGATGACAATGACAGTTTTGAAATTTTCATATTTTATAGATGTTCATAGGCCAAAACCTTTAAAAACAAATCTAGCTACATTTAGGAAGTCCTGAAAAAAAAATTCAGAATATTTCTGTGATTCATCAGTCCAGACTATTATTAGCTTTCTTGATTTATAGATGATCAATATTTTGGAAGAAAATATTGATTACGAATCCAGCAAAGATTACTTAGCAGCTTGCATAGACTTTTCTCACAGCAATCATTAAGAAGGATGTGATCATTTTCTGCTCCAGAAAATAGATGATGTAACAGGGTCACCCTAAAGTATAGGTTTGAGAACAAAAAACCTCCGGGTTCAAACCGCAACTGGAACTTACTGGTTAAAACACAAAACCCATTACCGTCGCTGGTAGGCCCTGGACAAAGGCATACCTGTACAGAGTGATCTATCCAGTAAGCCCGGTAGCAACAACGGCCGATAAATTCTCTGGGTAGCGTTAAGGAATCTTGAAAGTATCATCTGCCAGCTCCATCAGGAGTGACCTGAATCTCTGCTGGTCAATCTAAGGCCTCAGCTCTGCATGAGCTCATCATTTAAGACAGTCGGAAGGCCTTAGCTAGTACATATAGAGGAGGGAAAAAAAAAGAAATAGGTCCTTCATTCAGATGTGAAGCTAATACAGGCAGACTAAAACTTGTGCTCAAAATCTTCACTGAGTCCTCGAGTAGTTGGTTTCATCATCCTGAGCAGTGTCCTAGAAGTTATTATCAAACTTGGAGCAGAGGAATAACAGAATCATAAAATCTTGAAGGTTCAAACTGACCTGACCAGTACAGCCAAGACTGTATTGCACAGAGGAAAAGCATGTAGTGCTATAAATTCAGAAATTAGTGATCTTGAAACAACTTTCCCTCAAATCAACGAGGAGATTTCTTGATGGTTTTCCTTCAGGAACGAACTGGCTGAACAGAAGAACCAGGGCAATGTGTCAGAGCTCTCCCCCACCCCGGTGTAGCTGGCCTGCACTCAAGACCAGCTGATGCGGTGCAGCTGTCTCATCTTGGTTCAGACCGTGGGGAAGAAAGAGCTGTTGGAGAGAGAGATGTAAGAGAGCTCGGTGGGAGCTCCTTCAGGAGCTGCGTTTCAGCTGAGCCTCTCGCTGCTGTCCCGTGCCTGAGCTGTGGTGCAGGCCTGCCCATGTCTGGCCACCCACCTCCCTGGCCCCACTGATGAGGATAAGCTACGGTGAACGGTACCAGTGCTGTTGGGTCAAGTCATGCCACTCGTATGTTCTTGAAATATCAAAAACAAAACTGCAAAGGTAAAAAGACCAGTTCATTTCAGCAGAAGAAACCCTGGACATACTGGGAAGTAGACTGATAAAATTCTTTGCATTTCTTTTCCCTTGAATAATTTAGTTCTGACAAATCAGAACTTTGATTTAAAATTACTTCTCAGAAAACTCAAGATTAGCTCTAGTCATGAACTCTCTGTACTGGGAGACAGAGGGATCTGCAAACTGAGCAAATCGGCAAACTAAACAAATATGCCAAATCCATTCCCCTTTCCCACCAGACATTTAGCATACCTGCTGCTTACAATGATGGCATAACTTTCTCCCAAGCCTCTAGAACACTAGAACTAAGGAGAAGAAAAATAAGATATTTCCTTTCTCCTGACCGGCAACTATTAAAACTTAGATTACTGAAATACTAAACCATGAGTGTAAACTAGCTGTTAAGATACTAAGGACAAAGGAAAAAGAACTAGTGTTTTGAGAACTTTCTTTTTAATTGCTATTTAGGATATTTTAAAGAGACTATCCAATGGTATTGAGCGCTCAGAAATATCAAACCACTTTTCAGTGTCTTACGTGGTGTATCCAAAAATCTGTAGTACTGTCTAGTGATTAAGATATTGTGTTGTTTACATTATTCTTAGTACCCACATAATATTCTTACTGCATTTGACAAGGACTGTTTAAGAGTTGATAGTGCTGCGCAAGACCACTTCTCTGATCTGCAAACACAGTAAGACGCATTATCTTCGGAATTATGTTAGCTCTGGAGTTAACCACAGGATGAAGAGATGCCATCTCCGCAATGAACCTCATTTTAGCACAAGGTAAACATACTTCCCCCACATCAGCTAGTCTCACAGCATTAGTGGTGTGTTGTGATTGATTACCAGCAGAGTGTTGCTGAGATATGGATTTGTATCTCAGCTTTTTATCACTATGACTTGCAAAAGGCAGTTCCTTATTTACAGACTCTAGCTGTATTAAGTGACATTATTAGGTACTACTTTTGTTTAAGTGACACAAAGGCTTAGCATATTGGTGGTTTATGACACACAAGCTGTTTTAATCTGATGACTTACCCCTCACTTTTTCAATTTGTAAATAGGAGCTGCAGCACAAGAACATATGGTACTAAAGAAATTAAAGCTAAAGTAAATGGCATTAAAACAAATTCAAATATAACAATAGGATACTCAATCAGAATTATAAACCTGGATCTGTATTAAGACTTTTAAAAACAGGAAATAAAAACCTAAATATGAAAATTAACCTTTCAGGTGTTTTTTTTAAAGACCATTTCAGGGGTTTACTGTGATTGAGTAATTTCCTTACTATCCCTCATTACTTAGATCTTACAGTTAAATGGATAAATCAGTAAAGATATTTTTTAATAATTGAAACTAGGTTGAATACCACATTACTAAAAATTAGTTGTTTACCTTTTTAACTTCGGGGTTCATACCACATCTGATACAGTAAAAATATGTTATGCATTCTCAAATGTTTATTACAGTAAACACACTTGCTTTTATCTATAAACACCACCATTGAGCACAAAACCAAAAAAGAGCCCAGCAAAACTGCCAGCCTAATGCTCTGATTCCATACCAAATATCAATAAAAAGGCAACGAAAAGAAAAATTACATTTTCCTAACTTTGTAATACTATAGCAGCTTACTCAAAAAAGGAATTTCATTATACTTTTCATGTAAATAGGAAGATTTCCCTCATTATTATTCTGCAGATAAGCTCCAACCTCGAGCATATGAAGCATCAGGTACCATAAAGGGTCCAAAGTAAAGATGTTCCTTATGTACTTAAATTTTAATTTAAGTACATGCTTAATTTAGACCTATCAATTTGATATGTGGTATTAGTTCCATCAGCTTGTAATCCAACAATGACTCCATCGAAGACAGTTTTTTGGTACAGCCTTACACTTAGGGCACTCTGACAAAAATAATTTTTCTCATATGATGTATTACCTTCAGCTAAGTATAGCAGCAAAAGTATTTTTATGCCACCATAAAGACTTTCACATAACTGCCACTGCCATACTGCATTTCTACTCAACTGAAATATCTCTTTTCAGAACAACTTATTCAAATTCTGTATGATTTTTTTATTTTTCATTTTTATTATAGCTTGGAAGGTTGGTTTGTTGTTCTTGTTGGTGTTTTGTTGGGTTTTTTTTAATCTTCAGGTATCTACTTGGCTGTTTGCAGCAATGAAGTATCTCATCTGTGTAATTTTACAGAGAGCAAATTGTAAACCGAGTTCTCCATTCTCCTATCTATATATATAAGCCATCCTGAGAAGTACATTCATGAATGAAACAGAATTGGAAGCAGGATCTGATTTTAGCATCCTCTTAGGCTTCGGAATAAGAATCATGTATGATAGGGCTTCTAAGCACAAAAATCCCTAACTTAAAATCTGTGAATATGCCAACACTGACACTGACAGTGTCACTGCAGACTAAGCACAATTCCGACTAACATGACTACAAGGATGCTCCTTCTGGGGCCACCAGAGAAGCAGCTGCTTGGAGGTGGTTTCGCTCTCAGCTGCGTGATGTTGTACTGCCATCATTCTGACATCTCCAGTAACCGGCTACCTCATAATATCTAACCATTAGCTGGCAAACACCAGCAAAGAAGGAACCAGAGGTTCAAATACCTAATTCGATAATATTTCTGGCATCTGATACTTTGTATTTACTGTACTGTAGTAAGTTTGCAAACATGACAGCACCTATTCACTATCACTGCCCAAAACAGGAGACAAGTTAGTCAGGGAAAGCTGAGCAGTTCACTGTAATAAAAACAAACAATCCTCTGACCTTATGCACTTTTGAGTCACTGCATTCAAGTATCACTCAAAGACTTCTCATTTTAAAAAAGCAATTAGTAGCCTAACATAAACACCACCACTCATGACAATTTCTAGGCTTTGCTCACTTAAAGAGTGCCTGCAGTTGTACCTTTCTCTGGCAGCGAGACACCCCGGGCAGCGCTGCTGGCCGTTTGGGATCCTAGCCAAGGCCTCTCCTCAGAGTTTTGACAATCTTTTTTTCAAAAACCCAACTCAGGTTTATTCTTCTCAAGGAAGTATCAACAAATAGCCAGTTCTCTGTACATCTGCTGCTGCTATTTGCTTTGAAGAATCTTGTGTCTGAATTAAGAGAAAAAGTGCATAGCACAGTGATTCACCGAAACAGGGAATCTGATTAGACAGTTACCTGAACACAGACACGTATCACAATTTCCCTCCCCAACAAGAACAATTTGCGTTGTGAATAATCCAGTGTCAGCTATGAGCATAAAGTACAGACATCGATGTTGAGAATGTACTCTTCTGTAAAGGAAGGGTCTCCTGACCAGATGGAGAGATCTACCTCTTCAACAGCCACTAAAGACAGGGGAAAACAGATAGGCACTGACAAACAAAAGCATTTCCATTTAGATCACTTCTCCCTCTAGATACAAGTTATGATGTAAGAACTAAGAAAGCCTGCATGTCACTTGGCTCTATTTCCACACATTAGCCTTTATGAAAAACACACACAGGAAAACAGGAAAAGGACGCTGCATCCCTCATCCTCCTTACATTTTATATTCAAATTGAAGAAATCTTACGCCTAGGGCAGAAATTGTTCATTTGATTACCTCAGGGTTTCCAGAAGGGCTGACGTCCTGCTAAGTACAAACCTCTCCTGAACTTCAAGACTCAGACAAGCAAGGAAGAAGATGCTCCGAGAAACTCAGTTTGTGTTTTTTATCAGTGTACACAGAATTCAGGTTTCCATTACAGGTCATTCTGCTCTGGGAAATTCATATTTCATCTAAATTACTACTCCCATAGGAGCTAGAAAATTTCTTCAACTTGGTAAGAAAGGTGGGTTGGGGTTTTTGGTTTGGTTTGGTTTTTTCCTTGGGTAAATGGTAATAGAGTTTGATTTAGGGAAAAACTAAATGCTCTGTCTTCCCCTTCGAAACGCAACAGAGCACGAGTTCCTTCTTTCTGCCCACGAGTGACAGAAGTGTAAGCAGAAGCTCCAGTGGTACTGGCACTTGGTGAGAAGGGCAGATGAGAGGCAGGTGCCTGAAATGTCTTGCCTCAACGCTGGAATGGAAGAAACAACAAGTTCAACCCCTCAGAAGAGGGTATGAATGGTATCCTTGCTTTCTGGTTCTAGGTCTTGACTAAATCCAGACACTGAATCTAGACAGAACGTTGACAAGAATTTTGTCTTAATTTTACTAAGGACAGAATCTGTTTCAGCTGCTTAATACAAATGAAGCAACGGCACCTGAAGGCATGCTGGTGAAGTTGGCTGTCTTTATGGTAGCTAAACTCTTAAAGGATTTATCTGTCATAAATGGTAGCTGGCTGCAAGGAGCGTTCCATAAAATTCTCTACCTTCACAGCACAGGACTTGAGCTACGGGCCAGACAGTAATTCTTCTTACGGTAATCGTGAGGATGAAGTGGATACAAAAAGGCAACAGAGTATTTTTCTTTTAAGATTCAAATCACCTGTGCAAAAGCTGATGTCTCCACAAGGTGCTGAACAGAGGTAATGGTCAAACATGCTTTTGGGAAAAAACCCTACATTTCTCTGTGATCATGATTTCTGATTATTTTTCCAATGATAGCCTAAAAAAGAAGCTGCTGAAAACATTTCGTCACAAATCATTCCAGACTTCTGTTGCATCTGTCTGCACAAGGACAAGTAAGCATTATTTTTTTCCTTTTTATTTCATCTTGTTACCTGGCTTTTCAGATAAGTTAGGAAAATTACTACTTTTCCAGCCATACTCAGAAAAGTTAAAATATTGTTACATTGAAATATAGAGATATACTAAAGTATAATTTTGAAAGCAAAATCCTCAAAGCTATTGCAGAGACAAAATGTTCACTTCTTAGTGTTTAAAATACAGAAACAGTTTTGCCTTAAGACCAAGCCCTTGAGTCTGCCATCTGTACTGCACTTTATGCAGAGAATTTGAGAGTATTCTCTCAGGGAAGAAGACCCAAGCAAAGGGCAGAGCAAAAATATCATCTGCCTACACTTCCTACAGAGACAAAAGACACCGAGAAAGACAGCCTGCCATAAACACAGTTTACAACATTTTACTGTACATATGGAAGAAGAAAGAATAATTTATGAATGTCATACTTTACGATTTAGGATACTCAAATATCGCAAATCCTTTACAGATTAGCAGGCCTACTTAAGTAATCATTAATTTACAAAGCAAGAAACTCTAATACTTACATAGCTGTGACTCTTAAGGAAATCTGAAGGGTTGCTTGTGCAGACTTTATCCCCTTCCAAGCCAATTACTCTTTTACAGATATTTGATTTGGGGTCATTTGGGCTTTTCACAATTACAATATCTCCTCTGAGAGGAAAAAACAGAAACAAAAACAAACAGAAGAACTCTAAGTACAAACTATTTGGCTGAATACATGTGCATCAATGTGTATACTCCAAAAATTTTCACGTACATTAACGATACTTCCTTCTGCTGAAAATTCTTGTCTACAATTTTGTTTCTTCAGTTTCATTCAGGGTGTAATTTCACACACAGTTTTTTAAGTACATTTGGAGACATTCTTTGTTATTTAGATTATTTATAAAACATTTAAGACTACATTTTAATTGACAATGCTCTGATGAAATGAATGCCATTTCACTTGATCCGGTTGCTACATATAAATGGAACAGAACAGATTCTGCGTTCCTAGATGTTACTGTCCAAATGTTATTCTTCCAGTGAAACCTCAAATGTCTAATCTGGGTTTGTAAGACCTTATATTACTTTTGCCTCCTGATTATACAGATGAGATTGCACAGTGAAACAGTCCACAAAATGGGCGAGGGCCTTGAGCCTACTGTGCTCTACAACACAGTAATAAAATGACATTTGATAAACGCTACTCATACCATTTGGTCACTTCCCTAACGACCTATCTGAGCACAGCAATACCTACCGCTTGGTTTTCAGGTAAGACAAAACTGCTTAGAGACACAGTAGAACTGTTTTAGGAAAAAAAAAAGGGAATTTTTCCATTTTTTGGACAAAGCTGTACAAGTGACATGGACTATATCCTAAATGAATTCTGACAAGTTGCTCGATGGGCTGTATGTGCTGATTACTTTAGCTTCCATCAGACACAATGAGAGGGGATTTATGAAAAATCACAATTTAGAAGCAGAAGAATGTATGAAAAATAAAGGATGGACAGAACGTAGTTGTTGACAAGCTCTGGCAAACAGAATGTAAAATCTAGTCTCAACGAAGGAGCATACTTTCGAATGCAATACAAGTGGCGGCTAAGGTTCTCCGAAAAGACAATATCAGAATTTTGAATGGTTGGTTCCATTGAAGGTCCAGAACACTGCAAATGAAAAATAAATGAGAAAAAAAATTACTATTTCCAGTTACTTTTAACTAAAATACATTAATATTCAAATTATTTGCTAATAAATTAGAAAAGGTGTAATGTAAAGAACAACTACAAAAGTGAGATCCTCCAAGGAAGATGTGATACATTTAAAAGGTGAGGACAGCCTCCAGAGCACCTCTAACTCTGCTACAGCTCCGTATTCGCCCAGGATTGGTCCTGAACTGCGCTAGGTGCTACGGGCCCCTACGGATTCACTTCAGCACCTGACCTGCAGGAAACTATTAGGAACAGCACTCGAAGCTCTGCTGGCTTACCCCTTTCTTCAGCCTCGGGGAAAAAAGAATCATCACAGAAGCCGCAAGAGCAGCTCACAGCCAAAACCCACTATATCCAGTAGTATAGCAGCAGTATCTGCTAGGTTTAGAAACAAGGAGGAAGGGGAGGCAGCATAAAACATCCAGAAATCTGCCCGGAGTTGGAAACGAGAGCATTTCCTCTGGCATTGTTAGTGACTGCGGTCTTTCTGGAAGAATGTACTCTCTGCAAAATGCTTAATCATAGTCTCCCATTTGCTTCAGTGATGCTTCAAGCAATAACTTAGCAAAAAATACAAATGCCTAAAGTAGAAATAACTTTCATGAAGGCTGCACCTGCCTCCAAAAAAGAGGCATTTACTAAACACACTTTGAAAAAGCTTTAAAAAAAATGAAGAAATCTTAAATATTGGCATTATCACATATAGCAATTTCAGTATTATACTTTTATTTTCTTGTAAATGTCATGAAAATGAAAAGTTACCACAACAATTCCTCCAAGGTACTCAAAGGCGCAATGCGCTATGCAGCCATATTGCACAGTATACCCAAGAAATCGAAAGGTTTTTCCTAGGGCATTGCGGAGCATGGTACAGTGTTACGTCGTTCAGCCGGTTCTAGTCTACAGTAAAACAGAAGAATATCATTCATTTGATAGCAAACAACCTAACATTTACAAAACTATCTTTTGTATCTAACAACCGATGGACAATATTTAAAAAATAACAGTGAATAAAACCAACAAATAATTAGATATATCTGAGGAGATGAATACAGTTTAAACTGAAATGCCATAAAGAAGTCTTTAGTTGACTATGCAGACACTTCCACATGTACAATCAATTGACCCCTCTCACCAGCTTATTAGTAAGATTCAGCTGAGTAGGAACTGAAACAAAAAGAAAAAAACTTTGCCAAACTGGAGAAATTAATGGGAGAGAATGGTGTCAGTGCTCTCTGCCGACTCAGCTGGGCTTCTTTCACTCGAGACTGCAGACAGGCTTACCTGCCACATGTCTAAATATCTGCAAGAGTTATGAGAACACCCTCCCCTCCACCAGGCTTGGCTGAATGGAATCTGGAAAGCTGTAATCATACCTATAACACAGGCTTTAACTCCCTGACTGGACCAGGTGTTGTAACTCAGATGCAGTTATTTATTTAATAAACACTTGACAGAGTTGTTTAATCACACGCAGACAGCGCAACTTAAATCACTGTTTTTCTTCAAGCACTAGTATTTAAAACTGAACACTCAACAGCAAAACAGAGAAGCATCAAACCATCGGAAGTGATTTGAAGATACCTCACAACTGAAATTACATTCACAGAAAACTGGAGTGATCAAGTAGTCAACCAAAACTTTAAAAGTGACCTGACAATCAATCAAATGAAAATTGGCTTGAAGAACTAGACACAATTAAGAATAATGGAGTCCTGAATGGCTTGCCTAAATATGACTAGAAAAAGAATACAGTTCTTGATAGGAATTCTGGAGGTTTTGCAAAGCTTTCCTTTGACTAGACTTTCATTACCAAAACACTTGCATATAAAAATAAGGCATTAGGTCTTTCTGTTCTCAGCTAAAGTACGGTGCCAGAAGTTCGGTAGCACATAAAAGGACTCTCCATCTTCTGATCCCCTCCTCCAAATATTTGTCAAACTCTGGTGACTAACTGCAATTACTGCAATATTAATCTAACTAATATGCTTCCTTAGCCCAATTTTTAAGAGTTTTTTTAATATATATATTTCTATTTAAGGAAGTGGAAAAACACATACTGAAGTTAACCAAAGCAAGTCTTACATTCTGCAAGAAACCTGTCTCCCTTAAACTCAGTATAAGCTTTATCATGAATTAAAACCACAGAAAGATTTCCCTCATTTACTAAGATGGGTCAATATAGCTTGCTAAACAAATGCAGTAAGTTAAAAAGAAAAAAAAGAAAGAAAAATGCTGCGTGTACAATATGCCCTACTTCATAATGAAGTAAAGATCTCCCCTTCTATATTTCATGATACTTTGCTATTTACATGCAGGCATTTAAAAGTGCATAGCTTTACTTGCACAGTTCCCTCTAAAAGTTAATGGGAATTTTGTCTGAATACAGTCAAAAGTGGCTTTTGTTCCTTGGATTTAGTATTTATTTATGAAGAAGAAAAGGTGACCATTCTTGGGGGAAAATGTTCTCTGCCAAGCTCATTTCCTTGTTCCAAAAAAGATGTACTTGGTTTTGGGTTTTCTTTGGTTTTGTTTAGGTTTTTTTCCACATAAGAGATCTCTTCAACCAATCTGTGAATCATCATCCTTAATACTAGCTAATGAGTTTCACAGTAATGAACCAAAATACAACAGAAAACAGAAAAGTCTTGAATTGCTTCATTAGCACATGCAGAGCCCAGCACACCGCAGGCCGCCCTGGAGAAACTGAAACAGCGTTGCTGTAAGAGAAATGCACTTTCAGCGGAATTTCTTCTGGAGAGCCAGAAAAGTGGTGGGCTCCTCTCAACCCTGTACGCTATGAAAAGCATGGACCAACTCCTTACTCTCGGGGCCAGAAACACTGTGAGCCCAGAAACGTGTTACAGGTGATAAAAGGAAGACAGAGCGACAGCAGATCGATTAGAGTTGCACAACGAGTGTGAGTTAATGACCACAACTATCTTCTGCGAGAAGTACATCATCAATACTTCTTAACAGCACCTGCTAGAAAGGCGGCCTCACGTTGCTTCTCAGACAGAAAAATACTCCAGAACCATCCTATTTCAGATCCATGCTATTCAGAAATGTTATATTAATATATTAAGAGAGTATAGAATTCGGGCATCTGTGGATATTACAGATAAAAAGGAATTGTATAAACGTTGTGTTACATTGACCAAAGTAGGTAGATATTGTTCATGGCACCGAATGGAATGGTAACGACAGACTCATTAAGAGAAAATGTAAACTTCTCATGCCAACAGCTATCAGGCTATAACTAAAATATTTTTTTATTATGAAATTAGAAACAACTGCTATATGTCTCTGAAAATCAGTTTCAAACTGATTGCAAGTGATTTCCTGCTGGACTCTGGATGACATGTTCTTAACCCCTGAGACATGGATTTCACCAGTCCCAGTTTACAGCTGTGGCACAATGGATTTTTTTAAATGCTCAGGCTTATCAGAAGTTCATGACAATGATGAAAAAAATTCTTAGCTCTTATATAAGGCATTTTATTACTACTCAAGAAAGTTAATTTCAAATTAAGGCATATATATAGTACCTAGATTATACACTGTTTGAACCTAACAAGGATTGGGGTTTTTTGTTTTTATCATTAAGGTCCATCTTTAGACATCTAATGTTCATTCCACAGAGTAACTACAACCCTGAAAGTTTTCGTGTAGTTTTAAGTAACAACTTCTAGTTAATAAGTGAATGGTTGCAGTAAGAGTAAGCCCAGTCAAAACCACCCAATTCTAGTTTATTAAAAAAACCCACAGAATATTTATCTTACAATTGCTGTAGCTTAAGCATCAGTAAAATATAATTGTTTCCTCAGAAAACTATTTATCAGTACATTTTTAAAACAACGCTATATTGTTGATCACAAGAAGGTAAAGGGCCAAACGTTTTTCCACATCACACAATTAATTTTAATACAAAGTGCTGTCAGCAGGCAACTCCACCAGATACAGCATAAGACCATTAAGCACAATAAAACAAATTATTTAAGTCACAGGCCCCTTGAAAACTTAATGGATCTGTTGTATAAACATCCTTATCACAGAACTAATGGCATAAAACCTGTTGCAATTACATCCAGGTATTACCTGCTATCATATAGTAGGTAGCTGAAAATTTTATACTGAAATAGATGCTGTTTTTATACCGAACATAGACATTGATTAAAAAAGGTTACACATCCATATTTATCACATAGAATACAATTTGGTTATTTTACAAGAACTGTATAGTTTATACCCTGCAGCAAACAAAATGCAAAATGTAATTACTATTATCTTCTGTTCCCTTCTCCTTACATAGCCTATGCCTTCATCATTCGATTTTTTTTGTTTGTTTGTTTATAAAATTAATCACAGCTAGCAGGGTGGAAATCGCTTTGAGCCTCATGAATGACATCCAAGAGATGGGAAAGGATTAGTTCTCAGTTGCTGCCAGTTATAGCGCCAGGTGGCTTTTTCTGCAGTGAAGGTGTTACCGATAATCCCATTACATTGGTACTAAATCTTGCAGACATCAAAATTATCACCAAGGTTCCTTTTCATCCCATCCTTTCCAAATGACTGGAAGTCGCTTCACCTGAAAGAAGTCAAATCCACATGCAGCTGCTGTTTTAGCAGCCAGCGGACTCCCTGAGAATGCCAATCGTGATCCAATTTCGCTGTGCTGGTGGCCCCCTATTCCCTGTCCAATAATACATCTGTTAAAAAATCCTACAGCTACAAATCAAGTTTAATCCTACCAGGGACCTCATGTTGGTCTTGTCTTCCAAAAAGGCAGCAGGTTTTGCCGTCTATCTCTGCTAGTGTCTGGGGAATACTCTTTAAATCCCAGCCCTACTTAGAAGAATAAGCTAAGGATCACAAAACATGACCTCAAAAACCCTGATATGACTATATTCTGACCCAGAGGCATTCATTCTAGGTGAAGATTAGAACTTTGCATAATAAGATTACACAGCAAGTGAATGATATCAAGGGACTATCCATATGCAGCCGCCTGGTTTTCTATAGACAGCCTGTGCTCTGCAATATGCAGTGCAGACGAAACAGAGCTTGGTCTTTCTAGCTGAAATAAAATAGATTCACATAAATTAGTTGGCCATTTCCAGATTCCTAAATCCCCTATTACATCTTTTATTGACAGCTCCTGTGAGGATAGCACAAATGGTGTTCCCTTTGTATTCTTTGCTGCTGTAACACTCTCACTCCGAGGGAAATGTACATAGGTTGTCTAGAAATTAACATCTTGTTTGCTGTAATCTTGGATTACAATTAACTGTGTACATAATAAAATTAGGAAATCAATGAGCAGACTTATCATTTCCAGATAACCAACGGCATCGTGTAAGACAGTTTAACATATAGTGCCAAAAATTTAAATACAGGCAAATCGAAGTTGTAGCCAAGGGAAGCGTGCCTAAACAAACGATTGGACTTGATATTAAATAGATTTTTCACTATAATAAAAAAATTCCAGTTACATTTGCTTTATATAATGCTTCCCAATTCTAAATTTTCATTGAATATTTAGTGATAGTACTATATCAGTTTTTCCTTAGCTAACAGAAACTCCTAACATTCTCCACTTCTAACCAGACACCTTTCTTCACACAAGGTAATCCCATAACTTGCACCATCTCCTTCCCAGAGTCACTCTGAGATTACTACTTTAAAAAAATCCAAAAACACAAAACAAAGAAAAAAACTGCACACTGACTAGCTGTTATTTATATTAAACTATTCTTTTAAAACTTCTGCATGAAATTAATGTTACATGTACTAAAATAGTGAAGGGTGTACATGTTTATTGAGAAAGATTCTTCCCGTATCAGATACACAACTTAATAAATATGTTTTAAATATTCTAATTATAATCTGAGGATTCCAAACATCTAAAGCAAAACAAGGAACAATTGTCAAAAGGTCTTTCCATACAGGGGGTCAGGCAGAACTTGATTTTTATTTCTAGCTGTTGGTTTTCTCTAGAAGAAACATTGGATTCAGTCTGGCAAATCTGAAAAAGCTTGGTGATATTCTGGAAGAGAAGATTATTCTTCCACATTATCTCTACTAGGCACCGACAGTTTGTCTCCAACAAGTGCTCCTTCATCTACTGATCTCAAGCTGACAAGGAGCTCAATCCTGTAAACATAAATTCACATAATGCAATCCTCTGGTGTTAAACTAGAGACTACCTACGTAAGAACAAGCAATTTTTCAAAACAGATTTCAAGTAGTTCTCACTGGTTCTAGTTACCTTTGGGAAGCAACTCCTAACAATCCCACAGCCCTGTATAAAAAGCTGTATTAATGGTCAGCTGCATTCCAGGGCTTCTGTCTTCCTCTGCAGCTCTATGCACTCATCTTTGTTGAACAGTGAAATCCAAATAGCTGAGCAAAGGCGTGGTCGTACATGGCAAGTTTGAGCCTCTGAGGGATGCTGAAATATTCACTTAACAGTTTCCTGTAACAATGTCAAAGTTAGGACAAACGTCTGACAGAGAGCACAGCCACTTTCCTGGTGACTGGGAAAAAATACAGTGTTTATGTGACAAGGGTCAAATAACTATATTCTGAGCTATATGTGTTTATCTTAAATTTAAAAAAATTCACTTGAGACATAGACATGTAAACATTTAAAATTCATTTTAATTAACTAAGACAAAGAGTTACAAGTCCAATTTTCACATTAGGCACTTAAAATCTACAACCAAAGAGAAACTAAAGTTGTCCATGGCTCACACGTCCCCTGCACTTCCCAGTGCTGATGCACCTTCTAGAAGTATGCAGGTATCTTTGGAAATAGTACTCAAAGCAGTGAATAGAAGAGGGGTAAATAACTCCCCTATGCACTGACAAGTAAAAAGGCTGTTTACTTAAAACATTTGTCACTACACAGAGGATTGTTTACTGGTAAAAAAAAACAAAACCAACAAAACCACCACAAACAAAACTCAAAAAACCCTCCACATAAAACGAAGCACCCTATTTACGTACACCGTCAGCGAGACTGTTTAGAAAGAAATACGAGTGTCTTAATCTTATGCCCAGTGTTAGTCTCAGATTAGAACGCCATCATTGAAGAGTACTCCATAGTGGTTTATGAGCACGGAAATCACAGTATAAGATCTTAACAGAAATAGTAAATCAAAGCTATTATTAAACATTTGAAAAATACAAAAGCAAGAAACAAGAACAGTTTTAGCACTGTCATAAAATATAACAATAGTAACAAAGGATCTTTCTGTATATTCTTCATCAATACTTCCCAGTTACAAGCATCATCTTCTAATGAAATATCTTATGCATACTCTGCATTAAAAAAAGTGTTAAAAAACAGGAGAAAGGAAACACAGACAAAAGTGAGCCCAGTACTTACATTTTCAAGTTACCTGAACAGAAGAAAAATGCAAATCAAGTGCCTGTCACTGCTATTATTCTACAAAAATTTTGACAGCTTTTCCAAATTGTTTTTTAGTTATGAATTTCTAAATACACACAGGTACGTGGATTCAACTACTTATTTTTTCATAGCACAACTTGTATTTCATGTGAGTTTATACAGTGAAAATAAACTGTAATCAGTACTTTTTCTCATTGCTTAACAGAAGTTTATTAGTTATTTCTGAGCTGTTTTATATATAAATCACAAGTTCCGTCAGTTCTTCTCCACTTACAGATACAAGTATTAAAAAAAGTTCCAAACATCAATAGATGAGTGCAATGATATTCAGTCTAAGTTAATCCCCAGACATCCAAATCCATGAATAAAAATTCATCAGTTTTAAATACACTGAGCCTATTAAGCAAGAACAAAAGCATATGCACAAAAGAGCTTTTAATATATTTCAAAGCCCACAAGAGCCATGGTCTCATTAAAATTATAAATTACACAAACATGGAATAAAGATTCAAACTGCAGTGCAGCTAAGCAGATTACAGAAAACCCCGCGTTCCATATGATAACACACCATGGCCCTCCCAGATGGGGGCTTGGAACAAAAAGGCCATCACTGCAGCTAGGGAAAACCTCCTTGTGATCTCTGGTTTCTGTTCAGCAGATGACAGCCAAATAATATGTTGATTATTCTGTTTGTGCTGCTAAGCTTGTAAGATGGAATAAAAGCGGTATGATCTATTGTGAACTCAATGCTAATGTGTTGCTCCACTCATAAATAATATACTGAATTTATTCTGAAACTATCTTTTTATCCGAGTTCCAGGTTTTAAATGCATGAACTAAAATAAAAAGCCAGCATAAACTATTATTTAATTTGATGGTTTAAAGTAAAAGATACAGCTGACACAATAGTAAGTGAGAAAACTGACTACTTAGTGAATCAGGTAAGTAGAGGTGCCTTTCTCAAAATTAGCAAATGATAATACGCTGAGGTGCAGAGTACCTGCAAGACGCTGAGCGCGCTCCAGCCCCACAAACTGCATGATCACTATACCAAACAGATTACCAAAAAGGGTCTATATGCCTTAATTTACCACAGATAACCACCCCAAATCCAAATTTCAAATGAGGACACAAGTACTTGTGAAACAGAAAAATAGTACAGAAACAATCATTGTATAACTTCACTAATATCATGTCTCCCTACCTGAATTGCTTTCTTAAAAACGGGTTAATTTTTTAAGCAAGTAATCAGATTTTATTTCATCTAAGTTTACTAATTTGGCTTGCCCTCTCTTTCATAATACACTGCCTTTTTAAAAGGAAAAACAGTGACTGGTCATACAGCGCTTTTCACAAATATTGTGTGCATGCTGAGAAGACTGATAATCTTCCTACAATTTAATGTTTGTGAATTTTAGGTCTTTTATGCCAGAAACGTTAAAAATTCTATTAAAAAAAAAATCATTGCAGCTTGGCAATAGCACGACAAACACTGCTTCACACTTCTCGGACCAATGGAAGCACAGTTGATAAATGGTGGAAGCATGCAGCTCCAGGAGTGTACAACAGCCTTCTCGGAAACGTAAAAATGTATTGAAAGGAAGCTCAATTACCTTTCTTCCTTTGCTAGGGACACAGAGACAGCTCTAATTCACAGAAATAATGAAAAGATGGGAACTGAAAAGATATTAGAATCAAGTACATGTAAGTCTTAAGACTAAAAATTCAGGTGAATTACTTCCTCCAGAATGAGTCCCCCATTGCAATGAAATAACACATATACATTATTTTCATACAAAACCAAGATAGGACCTTGCAACAATTAGTGAAGCTCACACACTAGCAACCACAACCTTAGGTCTGTCCCATTTACAATACGGTATTGTGAGTTATTCTGCAGTTACCAGTTACAGTATTGTTATTTCTATGACCTTGATGATATTTCAGTTTCCCTCAATCTGTTTCAGTTTCTGCAACTTTAAATATTAATTTATTTTTATTCATCTTACATACATAGTCTCATGCAAAATAGTACCTGGGGAAAAAAGATGGTAGCAGCCATGCAACTCAAGCACCTTCCTATGATACATTTGTATTTCTATCATCAAAACTTTTTTCGTATTCTTATGAAATTCATATAATAAGAAGGTTTCAACAATAAAACAAACTTTTCCAGCTACCGTCACAGCGCTAATATCTAAGCTAGCAAAAGCTAACTCGAGTCAACACAAACTTCAATGCATTACTGAGTAGATAATAACTTGACTCGAGTAGATAGTAGCCTGAGAATCACAAAGGTGATTCTCAAACACTGAAGCACAAGGGAGCTCACTTGCTTAGGCAGCCCTACTCCTAGATACATCCTCCTGAAATGGGATTTCAGCAAATACAGCAGTTTTGGCATGGAACTGGCAGGCTCAGTATAGGAGATGGAAACTGAATCCATTGAGATAAAGAATAATGAAAGGTTGCTAAAATACAGTTTGGCTACAAAAAAAGCCAGATATTCAGTGTTTTCTGCTTTTTTCATCACAATATTATTCCAGATTTGGAACAATATAAGTTTTCTTAAGTAGCCAGTAGTGGATCTGGCTTTTTATATTTGAAGTCAGTTTTACTAGATTGCTTGATTGTGTTTTACCTAACTTTATAATTCACACTGAAAAATCTAAATTTTAATTCTTGCCTAAAGTCCAAAATGCCTCTTTTCTTCATCTACTTCTCAATGACCTAACTAGTTTATCATTCTAAACAAGTTCTTACAACAGTCATGTCTTTTGCAAAGCAAGCAAGACTTTTGTCTCTGTGCTCAGGAAAGGTATAGTTACACAGCTCTACAGAATTATTTACAGCAGCACATCTTGGTTCATCCCCCACTCTATGGATGGTCATGATGCTGTGAAACTAGACTGAAGTCCACCGAATACATCTGAATGTTCCTATGACTCTGCAGTATCTTGTCCTCAGCGAAACCTGAGGGTTGTACACTTTTGTGAAGCTGCTGACCAACATCACTACTTGGGAAAGCCAGAACTAGCGTCATCCTGAGCTGGGCCACTAACTGTATCACTACTCACAGTACCGTATAACTTACTACATCTAGCTCCTTGCAACACACCGATACGCTTTTTAGTTCAACCACCGCTCTTTTGCATGTCTTATCAGACATGCAAAGATTGAGTAGTTCATAAATCTAAGACAGAATGCACAATAACGGGGGGGGAAACTGCTTGTTAGAGGATGTTTCACTATCTGAAGTTACTTCCACACTGGTGGTGGCTTAATAACCAAGCTAGCATGAACCTAGCTGTCTGGAATATCTACGGAAGTCACAATGATCAGAATACAGCGCTGGCCAGTACACTGGAAAGGTGAAACTGCAAGTTTTGCGGGGCTCACCAAGAAGTTACATGTAAGCACATTGGCAAAGATTCCCATCTTTGCTATCATCAAGGTTTTGAGATTTATTTTCAATTAAGTGTCAGTTCATCATTCTACCCCAGAGTAGGAACTTTCTGAACCTCACCTAGCGTGCCTGTCATTACTTCAACAGATGCCAGAGCCAGTTGTTGAAAGCTAATCCGAAAAACAGTGTCAGCAATACAGATTCTACACTTCAGCACAGTAGTCAGAAGTTACCTGTAAGCATAAGAATAGTTAATGATAACATTTCCTTTATACAAGAGGGGAGGTCAGACAGGTGGGGCTGTGCAACCAGAAGACTTATGACCCAGATTTTGTTTACTTTTTAATTCAGAAACTACTGCAGAAGTACTTCTTGTTGAAACATTACTGTTTGGTTCTGGCTACCATTAGAAGAGAGGGAAAATTCTCCGTTATGAAAACTCCTTAAAAATATTTCAGCAAGCAGAGATGAACTACAATTTTAAAAGGAATTCTGAAGGTGATCAGTTAAATCTTTTTTGGCCATGGGCAGGCCTCAAGTGCTTTGCCAAAGCATTTCACAGATTTCAGGTCTCACAATATTGCAGAGATGATGGACAAAAAAGCTAAATCCAAAAAAAGAGTACCTCCTATAAAATCCCACAATGTAGGTGAGGAGCAAACATTGTCTGTATTCCAGCACCTGCTGATAGTGTAGATTTATAATAGAAATAACATTTGGAATTGGTTATTTGGAATAATGCCTTGGAAGACTAAAAGTGCTAACAACTTAGCAGAAGACATAACGCTTTTTTGAAATCCAAAATGTGCCAATTCTTAACCTTTGTAATGCCAGCATATCAGGAAAAAATGCTATAGCGACTATAAATTAATTTCAGTGATACATACATTTTTACAGATATGCAGTGAATCTTAGGTTCTAAAAGCACATGTAATATAAGTAATTTTGTACTTTTGCATAAACTGCACTAATATAAATTGCATTTTAAAAGTCACAGCTATTAAACCTTTCATTTCCATAAATCATAATTACCTACATTATTTATCTGGCTTTAGAAATGCCTATTTAATGAAATATGTGCAATCAGATACAACTGGAAGACAAAACCAAAGACTCAAAATATCAAAGCATTTAAATTATGTTTTTCCAATTGAAACACAAAGTTTACTCTTCACCTCTTCCACTGACATACTGAAGTGACAAACTGTTTTATTCTTTGAGGGCAGCCATTTGTATTCAACATGAAATAGATTTCAGGATGTTAAGCATCTGAAAAGACTAGAATCAATCTTCTTAATCAGTCTTAATTTCTAGTTTGTAATCCTGAAGTAAGCTTTATACGGACATGGAACCCAGTATGGAAAACATTACAGAATATAACATAATATATAATAAATAATATATAATACAGCCATAATACAAACAATACTCCTTTTCTAGTTGTTTGGGGTTTTTTTTACTCATTGCTTTTAGTCATATCTTACAAGTATTTATAAATTAATACGATTTGTTTTTTAAAGTGAGAATTCCTCTTTTTATGATAAACAGAATCAAAATAATCTCTATGAAATACACCACTAATCTGTATGATGCTTATTAAGACAGTACATTCAACTTACAACACATTTTCAATATTACTGTTCTGCAAGTTTCAGTAATACTATACTGTACATTTTTATCATCTGAAATTACAGAAACATTAAATAACTTTTTTATGATTTATTAAACCATTGTCTTCAGCACATACCACTTTAACTCATGTCTCCTAATTTATTTGCTTCTATTTTAAAAGAGCTGTTTAAATTTGACACAGGTTCAAATTTTTATCACTGTTGTTCAGTATACCTCCAGGGATGCATTTAGGTAACATCCAGAGGCTTTCTGAAGAAAATCATTATCATGTTTTATATAATATCATACAACTGGTATGTCTTAAACCCTCCCACTAATCCTCGCGTTTTCCATGGACTGATTGGATAAGTAGTCTTTAAGCTTTTTCATACTGAAAGAAAAAAAAAAAAAAAAAAAACCACAGGTCTTTCGGTGTCAGAACTTCCAGGATTAAACATTCTTTCCAGTTGTTGGCTCATGCCCTGAAGATCCTGCACTTTCAAACTTATCCCATTCTAGCTAGTTCAAAGATCAGGAAAATGAAGGCATCTTCTTTGCAGCCATAATCCATGACCCATGCTGTTAGATACTTAAGAACATCTCAAAAGCAAACTACCTTGTTTCAGCTCCCAGCGGGAGCTCAGCAGGGCACTGGATCACATGACTGCGAGCCCTACCTTGTCAGGTGACTCAATAGCTAATCTGATTTGGTGACTATAAAACTTTAATCAGTACAGTCTAATACCATCACATTCCAGAACTGATGAGGGAAGCAGCTTGGCGATGTAACAGCAAACGCTAATAAGATTATGAATTAGAACTGCCACTAGGATGCAGTTTTCTTGTTCTCTACCCCATACATAAACCCAACTGAAAAATATTACTGAAAACTGACCAGGCAGACGTATGGTTTTGAAACAAAATGCACCGATGTCTTTTATTACAAAATGGACAGCATTTTGCTCATTGCCACAGAAGGACAAGAGCATACACTGAATCTTATAAGGCACAATTAAAACGTAGCAAAAACATCAATTTGAAATCAAGGAAAATAAAATATGTACATCAATATCATTGTCTTGTTGAGAAACACTGCTCAAATACAGCCTCAGCTTGCATTAACTGAAGGTCCAAAGAGTTTACACCTGCAACCCATGTAAGCTCCACGTAGTAAACAAAGAAAAGAGGCAATGACAGCCACAACAGGTGTTTCCTCTTATCAAGCACAAAACATCTAAAGCACACTTTAAAAAGTGCTGCTATTTCGGGGACACTAGGATATTCACCAAATCCGTAAGCTACAGCTTTTGAAGAGAAATGACAAACATACTTGCAGATCAAATTCCAAGCATACCTTTTCCCAAATGTTTTGATTGCTCTCTCACTCACCCATTGTATTCCCTCCATTTTTTCCTTAGGGAATTCTCACCCAAAATCCTCTTAATCCATCTTAGAACCCGCATTTGGCATAGACAAGTAGTTGAATTGGATCAGCAAGTTTACAAGAAATGGAAAACAGAGCGCTTGATTTCTTCATACTAGAGTTAGGATTTGCAGTTAAAATTGACATAAACATTTGATCAGGTCTACATGATAATATGCAAGCAACAAGAAAGAAAAGTTGATTATTCTACAGTTTAAGACATCCCCATCTAGACACAAAGGTTTAAATTTCTCCATTTTACAATGACCTGCGTATAACCGTAGTCAGTTGCCGGAGCCCAGCTGACAAGAAATAACTTGCTAAGATGTTTCCTGATCACTTGCAATGGTCTCTGTGTTCTTTAGTTTCTCTGCATTTCAATTCCATCCCTAGAGCAGGAATGGTAGGACTCATCTACCTACTGACGTGTATTTGAGGATGAGGGGGTTTTTATATAGCAATGTCTAGAATTACAATTCCTGCAGTCTTGCTTTCTGTCAGACAGCCCCTAGTGGGATCTTTTACAATGGCTGGAAATTCATCTTTTGGAAAGTGGACATGTGAACATCAGCAAACCTTTAATACCATTCCAAGAGAGTGAAAAACCTGTTATTATTCCTGAAAATGAAACACCATTGACTTAAAAATTTTAAAAATTCCATAAAATTAGTTTCTTCTCTATTTGTCTGAAATGAAACGCAGGCAAAGTGAGATGTTGTAAGTGGTGTTTTCATAAGCCTATACTCACTTATAAAGCTTTATTGTATTAAATAGGGTTTTTTTTAAATTAAATCTTTGAAAAATAGCTTATTTCCACCTGCTTTCTAAATCAGCAGGACTTTAACTGTACCCATCATCTTAAAATGTGACAGAGGAAAAATGAAGACCACAAACAGAACTACTGCAATACTTTCTAATGTTCAGTTCTTACACTGAAAAGCTATTTCTACTTCATCATATTTTTGTAATATCTGAAACAGTCTCTTCTATTGTAAGTTACATTGTAAGAGACAGTTTCTCTATATTTCAAACGCTGTCAACTCACAAAATTTATAACAAAAATATCATTTTATTTAAAAATACATAAAATTCTGAAATAGCTGCAAGGTTCATAAGTTGAGGTGAATTAAGAGTTCACAGTCAGCAAGAGGTGGAAGGTTCAATTGCCCCCTCCCCACTGTCTGTATATGCCCTTTTCCTTATTGCATCAACTCAGCAATATAACACAAAATTAACCTATTGAGAAAGTGGATAGATAGCTCCAAGTCAGATTATTGAGCTGAATCAGCTCAAGAAAGGATCTGACAAGCACCAGGGTTTGCTGGGCTGAATCACTGGAAGCAGAGGAGGAAAAGGAAACACTACTTCCTCTTTCAGCAATGCTGACCCATTAGATCAGCTCAGGAGACACTGAGATTTCCAGTGAACTTGCACTTCATGCAAGAAATTCTAAAAATTGCAGGACCACAGTACAAGTATTCCCAATTGCAAAATGCTTTCAGAATCTAGGCTCCAAAATGAAAAATTATTTTGCCTCTAGTTTTAATTGCCCTGTAGGAAAATGAGATAAGAAAAAGGAAAATAATTATAAAAGCTACCTGTCAGGGAAGTACCAATGAGTAATGGACAAACAAGAGAGAGGGCTCAGCCCTGGATGTATATTTACACCTGTTCTGTAAAGTTAATGCAACCTATAGTAGTATGCTTTACTTAAAAAAAAAAAAAAAAAAAAAAACAAGCAAAGAAAAAAAACTTTGTCTCACTTAAGTAACAAAAGAAAGTGCACTGCTTAGAATGGGGGTGGGGGAATCACTGAGACAAAGCACATGTAAGATATCATTTGATTCTTTTTTTCTGATAGATAAGTGGTGACTTATTAAAGATATCCTCTTTGGGTTACAAGCATTCTATTAAGGAGTTCCCTATAGATATACTGCAATTTTTAATATTGTTACACACACCCGCAAGCACTTACATCTGAAATATTTAGGTATCTGGACTCCAGAATGACCATACAGCAAGAAATGGAAGAGCTGATGTGATGTTTTAAAAGTGGAGAACTCTGCGTAAGTTTCAGCCTCCTCACTCATTTATACAGAATTTACACCAGAGAACCCCACTGACAATAATGGATTCTTGAACTCTTTTTTAAAAGAATTGTGAATTATGCTTTATGCCCTTACTTTGTTAAAGTCTTTCCTATTCCAGATATTCACAAATCATTAGTCAGATCCTACAGAAATGACATACTAGCTATATTTATTTCTTGCCATGTTTTTAAATGTGTCCTTTGATTTTTTTTCCTCTAAAGACAAATACGTCCAATGTCCATTTGACAATAATCTACATTTGAAATTAAATATTTATTATTCAATGTTTCACAGTTTTAAAACAACCTCTTGAGACTCATGATAAAGATCTTAAATTGTCCACCCATCAACATGTAAGGAAGCTTGGTCAGCAGCAAAAGGAATGCAATTTCACCAGCTAGGAAGATGTAATACTGAAACTTCATGCTCCTGAGCTTCAATTTGATATGAAGCAAAAACTTTGAGGTTCGGGATTGTTGCTCTTTCTTGCTGTTTATATTTGAGTATTTTTTTCCTCAATTAAAAAATCAATTGAAAACAACCACAGATGTTCAAAATCCATGGTTTATAGCAATGACAAGAATCATTTATTGAAATTAAAGATGGAGAGTGGAAAATTATAATATTAGAACCTCATTAGTACATCCTGCCATGGGCAAATGTCTTCAAGTAGCTTTTGATACATCTGAAACACCAACAGATTAAAAACAAATACACAAATACTTGTGACAGTGGCTCTTCTATATGTTTATAGGGATTTCTCTTAAATTCAGAGTACTATAACATAAAATGTTGGTTTACAAAGCAAGCATACCAAAATTTTTCATTAAAAGTATTTTAATGTCTTGGTATAAAAGAGAACATAAAAGGAAGTATCAAATTCAGATATTTCACCAATATTTACATAGACTCAGTTTAGGGTGGTTGTTTGCTGCCACGTACAAGGCCACAGGCTACTGTCCATAAAGTGCTAATAGAGAGTAAAGGACATGCTAATTTTCCAAAATACACAAAATAACTTTCTATGATATTAGTAACTGATTCAACAATAAATGCTAATAAAGCATAGAAATTACATTTCTCACATAAAGCAATTTTTTCTTCTATAGCTCTTTGCTTATGGTGTGATCCAGAATAATCATATTGACACAAGATCTTGCTTCCAAGTGAGAGGTCTTAAATGACACATTTGTTACAGATCCGTGGTTATTTACAAACAAGAGAGGGACTCCAAGCATGCTTATATACTATGTTACATACAGTTACTCAAATACCGTTAGGGAAAAAAAAAAAAAAAAAAAGAACGTTTTACAAATACTTTTTCCTTCCTATTCACGTCCAGGCTCGCACCCACGAAAAGCTTTTTCCGAAGGGGGTGAGGCCGCCGGTGCGGCACCGAGACCGGCGGATAACCCAGGGGTGCAGAGGCCAGGCGAGCCTCTCCCTCCACGACTCACCGTCCTTCAGCCTCACCGACACCTCGGGCATCCCGAGGGAAGACAGGGGGATTTTTCCCTCCGCAGCGCGGCCGAGCCACCGGCCCCGCACTACCCGCGCCTCCTCACGCCGGCCCCGCGCCAGGGCGGGACGAGGCCCGGCCGCCGCCTCCCGCTACCGGCCGCCTCCCGCTACCGGCCGCCCTCAGCCCCGGCCCTCCTCAGCCCCGGCCCCAGCATCCCCGCCGAAGCGGCCCTCCATCCCGGCCCCGCCACACTCACCTGCCTGCTCGTTACCGGACGCCCCAGCCCTTCCCCCGCCCCTTTAGCCCGGGACGTGCAAACAACGCGGTCTCCCATTGGACAGCGGGTTTCCCAAGCCGCTCTCCCATTGGTGGAGAGGAAAGGGCTCGATTCTTCCCGGCGTCCCCCTGCTCCTGTCATCCGACAGGCAGCCGAGATGGCGGCGTCGGGGCCGGCGGCCGGCGGGGCGGCGCGGGGCCGCGGGGCCACCAGCTTCCAGCGGAAGGCCGCGGCCGGCAGCCGCCTGGCCGCTGTGGCGGGCACTCGGCCTTCCGTTCGCCACGGGCAGCTGCTGCTCTCCAGCGGGGTCCCCTCCCTGGACTGTGTGCTAGGTTGGTGGGGAGCGGGACCTGGGTGCTGCCCTCCCCCGCCCGGCGGCCCTCTCCTTTGCCAGGCCCTGCCTGTCATTTACCTGCCACGACCCCGCAGCTACTCCCGCAGGCTTTCCCTCCCTCCCCGCAGTTCCCGGGATTGGGGGCAGGGTGGGGGGGGAAGAGGAAGGGGCAAAGCAGGAGCCGTTTCCCGCCTTGAGCCGCGCCGCCCCGTGTGAGGAGGAGGATGGCGGTACAGGCAGGTGCGCCTGCTTTGTAGCCTGCTTGCGGAGCAGAGGATTGCCATTTGCCGTCCGTTTAAATCCGTTTAAGCTACCTTTCTAGAAAGCTACTCTATAAATTTACTTAGTAACACATTCCTGTCATATTTCAAGCTGTCACAGTAAAGGGTCTGAAGTTGTTGGTTTTGAAAAACGTTTGCTGAATTAACTCGTTGAATGTGGTGCAGTTCTGGTCCTTCAGTATGGCAGTTTTTAGGATGCGTTTGACCGTAAGACTGAACTCTCAGTGTGGCTTTTCTGTCTTGCTCGCCACTGCTACATCGTTATAAATGCCCATTTAGATAAGTTACACTGGTGTGATGCTGTTCTTACTGTCTGAATCTGCTTTTGCCCACTGTCAGTATCAAGATACCCAATAGCTCCTTGGACTGATCTGTTGTGACCATTGCTGTGTTATAATCTGTGGCGTGAACTAGCACCATTTACTTGTATTGGGAACTAATTCATTTCATGGGTATAAGCAGCATGTTTTATCTGTATGCATTAGGGCTGCATGATCCTTTTACTAACTACTGGTACAATTGCAGTACATCTTCACTGTACATAGGTGGGACTGCTTTTAGCTGAGGAAGGCTTGACTTTAGCTTTGCTCAGTCATCCCTGGAGGAGTAAATGGAATATAGGAATATATCATTTTTCTTTCTAAGAATATTCTATATCAATAATGATAAATATAAAAGTTGTATCCATTCCATAAAAAAGTTTTTGCAGCTGGTGTATCTTAAGGAGAATTACACTTCTGTATCTTTTGTGTCTGTCTCTGTCTGTCTGTTTGGTAGGGACCATCTGCATTTCCATCAGGGATTGGCATCCTTATGGAGAAAGCTCTTCCTCCTTAAGAGAGAAGTATTTCATTAAGTGAGCGTAATTTGTGAAACCCTTTGCATAAATATAAAATTTGCATTGAAAGTTCCAGTTCTTGTTCATATTCCCTTTTATAAACAGTGGATTTTGCATAGCATGGGTCAGAAGATGTAGACAGCTCCCATGGTGGCAATCCCCTAAATGTCCAGGCATTTGCTAATATAATTAGTGGTTTGTTATGGAAACTGGGGAGACTTCTTCCAATAAACCCAGGATCCCTTCTAAAATACCTTTTCCTTGTCTTTTAAATATTCAGTAATTTCCTGACCTTAACAAGTTTTACACTCGAACATCAAGAAAGTTCGTCAACTCTAATAGCAACTTTTGAAAACACTTTTACAATGTTTTTTTTGTTTGTGGCATCTTTGAATAACTGGGAAGCCCTATATTCCTGTGTTAAATCTTTGGTAGCCTCCTAGCCTGGTTTTCACTGATTTTGGGAGGCTGAGTGGGTAGGCCAGGAAAGACTCATGCCAAACATGCTGTACTATAATACAATTTCCATTGATACCAGGTATTAGGCACTGTGGGAGACAGACTGCCCAGCTAGGTGGACCTGTGTGGAATCGTTGATTTTGGAGGCTGGGGAGGGACCTCAGAAATTCATCTACTGCAACCTTAAAGCACGCTCAGCACTGAATACAGATTTGGTTGCTCAGGTCTTTGTCCAGTTGAGTCTCGAAAATCTGCAATGGCAGAGATTTCACAGCCTCTCTGGACAACCCAGTCCAATGCTTAATTATCTTTATAGTGAATTTTCTTTTTCCTTATATCCACTTGGAACTTTTCTTGTTTCAATTTATGCCTGTTGTTTCTTGCCCTCCCACTGTGCACCTCAGCAAAGAGCTCAACTGTCTTCTCAGTAGCTTCTCTTGAGGTACTGGCAGGCTGCTCTTAGGTCTTCCTCTCTTCTCCAGATTAAACGAGCCCAGTTCCTTCAGCCACTCCTCTTGGGTCATTTGCCCCATCTCAGTTTATATTTACTTCTTTCTTGTACTGAGGGGCCCAAACCTGGACATTGTATTCCAGATGTGATCTAATGAGTGGTGTGTAAAGGGGAGTAGTCACATCCCTTGACCAACTGACTGAGCTTCTGTTGATGCAGCCCACTGTGCTGGTGACTGTAGAAATATTTTACTCGATCTCCTTCATGTCCTTTTTGGATGTGTGTGGAAATGCTTCATAAATGTCTTGCAGAACGGTGTTTATGTGCTTCTTAAAGAATGCTGTTACGTTTTTTCTTTCATCTTGACCACTAGCAGTTAAATAATTGACTGTACAAAGTATTTAATCTTATTGTCACCAGGGACTGAGGACAAACCTGTTTGTATAAATTACCAATGGAAGTTACTATACACTCTTTTAGTCTCATGTCTTTCACAGACATATTTTTTAATGGTCACCAGGCATAGTCTTCCAGCTCTTGTGCTTTGGGCTTGGATTTGAGTTTACCTTGTCCAGAAGGTGCAACCCAAATACGGTATTATTTGCCAGACATGAAGATATAGCTTATGAATAACCGTGAGTAAGGGAAAGCATGGTGTTACTAGGTCTAATTAGAAACTTTTGAAGAGAGGAACAAGCAGAGGATACATGGAGGAATTTCTTTTACCCTGCAGCTGGTACAGTACCTACAGCCAGCCCTACTGGCTGATTTGTTGCATTATTGTTGATAGCTAGCTCTTCATTAATAAATGCATTTCCTTTCAAAAAGAAGTGGTAGATAAGTGCTGGATTTCAAATGCCAAGTTACCATTAGGGTGATTGTTACATCTCCAGGCTTTATATTCAAGTTTACTTTCAAGGTTTATAGACCATATATGCCTGATTTGTGCCGAAGCAGTTCTCTGTAATGAGCTGTAACTGTTGTTTAATATAACTATCACATGCTTGGTATTGAATGTTTTGTTTCAAGCTGCTTGAAAAAAGGTCACAGATATGCTTTGAAAAGGATTGGGACACTTCAAGTTGCAAAGTTTGTTTTGTTTCTGTCCCTAAGGTGTTAAATCTCATTGCTGTAGGTAGCAAAGCGGAAAGTTACGAGTCTTGCTTAGCTGTTTACATGTAGTACTGCCTTAGATACTGGCAAAGAAAAATTAAAATATCAAAACAAGAAAGAATTACAAGTTCACAGCAGTTTTCTTAGGAAACGTGAAGATTTTACCTCTTCCTTTTGATTCTATCAACGTTCCTGCTACTTTTTCCTGTCGTCTGTTTTTTGCTTAATTTACTATTATAGTTGCTCATTGTAATATGAATATGTAACCATGGTGACTGCAATGGTTTTACATTCCATCTAATAGAATACACTTGTTCAAACTGTTCACTACATCTGATAATGTAAAGCCAATCCTCTGACCTGAGTGCCTTTAGCAACCGGGGTATGTGCACATATGTTACAACTCTGGCTTGTAGAAAGAGACAGTACCATTGATGATCTGAAAATATAGCTTGTGAGAATTTTGACTGTGCTGACATACTGCTTGGCAAACAAATTCTCTCTTGTGCAAGCAATTTAAAAGCGGAAGAGACACGACTTCTGTGGTGGCTACAAGTGAGCTTTTTATAACCAAGATTTTAAGTCCTTATTGCCATGAGGCAATACATTACTTATGGCTGGTTTCGTAGTACATCTTTTGGGTTCATTTGCATTTATCTCCTGAACAAATAAAATTAAACAAAAATTGGTGAATTAGAACATGGGGATTTCATGAGTGATTGTAACTTTCCAATAAACAGTACTTATAGTTGGGGTTTTTTTAAATATCTAGGAAATGCTTGATTGCTTGGTAAGCTTGCCATAAATATTGAGGCATTTGTACATGGTGACTCAGGAGCATAGCTTAAAAAAATCTGTGATGTGTTGAACTACAACTATGAAACTAGTAGCTGACAACATTTGCACTGTGATGTACTGCTCAAATTGTGGTACATCATGACATGATGACAAAGTGATTCTGTTGTGGTTTTCATTCAGGTGTTATTGTGTGACAATATTAGCACTTTTTGGCCTATGGGAGAGAAATTTGCTTTTTCTCTTCCTTCTGGGTATATATCAACATTGCAGGTGCTGCAGACATTCATAGTCCCACTGGCAGAGCTAAAGATTAAGTTGTTGATCCAATCGCTATTGGAATCAATTTCAAGTGAAGTTTAATGAGCTCTTAAATTGATAGACTGAATTATCTTGTTCACTACAGTCCATCTATGCAGTCCAGAACTGACTTTTATCATGAGTTTTGGATATTGTGCTGATGTGATTCTATTTGCTCCTAACTTACTTTTAAAGCAGTATGTAATTGCATAAGACACACTGCAGTTTCCTTCATGCAAAACACTGCAATAGGCTAGTTACATATAGCCATCTGAACGCGTCCAGAAATTTTGAGCTTTCTTGTCACAGTGTTATATAATTGTGCAAAAAAATATTTGTAGTCTGATTTCATAGAATCATAGAATCGTTTAGGTTGGAAAAGACCTTTAAGATCAAGATTTCAAGTTATTCCACTATTTTCAGTCTTGGAATTCAGATTATAAAACAGTTTACTCTTCACCTAAAATAAAATACGAATTCTTCTTTCACTGTCTTTGTTAAAATTCCTTCTTGGGACAACCATTAAAACTGCTGTTACATAATCATGCTTCCTGTCTCTTCAAGGAGGAAATAAAGCAGTCAGGATGGGAGTTCATAGATTTTTTATTTTTTTTTCCCCCCTGTTCCTCCACACTGTTGAGCTCAATGGGATAAGAATCTACATATTGGGAGTATTCTGTTCTATTACTCATTCAGTCATCTGTGATTGGAACATAAGCATTGATTGTAATTGTTTAAGCAAAAAGAAAGAAAAATAATAGTGGCCATGTGTAAAACCATCAAAATGTATTTTTATTTTTGAACAAATATTTCAATCAACTGCATTCATAGAGTTGTTTTTATGTCCAAGACATGCTATAGAAGACTTTGATAGTATTTTTTTTTTCGGATGTGTGTTATGATGTTTATGATCTGTCAGTCCAGGTTTCCTTGGGTGAAATCCTACCTGCCTTGTTGTCTTGTCTGTTTTCAGTAATAAGATAAAAACCAGTGGAGCCAGGATTTTGCCTGATTGACTTGGGTGGGAATTTGCTAGCCTCTTAGTAGGTCACTTTACATACATGGTTCTTGGTATGAAGGTATATCACTTGGTAGTGATTAATACAGATTTAATTTGGAGAATGTTTACTCACTTGAGTCATCCAAGTAAAAATTCGCTGGCTCAGACCATACATCATTATTGTAGTACTTGAGCGTACTTGTGTAGAGCTCTGCAGGATCTTTTTACCACAATGATGATAGTACAGTATATTGTGAAAGTAATTGTAATGTGTAATATATAATTACATGTAATGTATAATTATTTCATAATAGAGAATTGTAGGAAGTATTGCAAAGGTAATTAAAATGTTGTTCACTTTTATATTTTTAAATTCCCCGTTATCACCTTTCTTTGACTTATAAACTAAGAAAACTTAATTGTTCTCTAACATAGTATTAAAATGTAGTCTTACTTTAGTCTTCATTTTGTTTTGTTTCCAGGTGGAGGCGTAGCTGTTGGAACCCTTCTTCTTATTGGTTAGTATAGAATATATCGATACTAAGAGCCATATTCTGATACGTTTTGCTCATTTTAATGTATTTATCAAATAACCTGTCTTTTGATTATGTTTTAAACTCAGACTTTAAGAAAGTATAACTCTCACGCCCCTTCACTTTGGCTAGCCTTCACAGTGGACTATTGTCTATTTCAAGAATTACTGGAGATGGATCAGAACTTGCTTTTAGGCCGGTTTGAGCCCCCAAGAAGAATACCACAGAATTCTGTTTGAAAGCAGGGCATTTAGCAAATTTCAGGACTCTTTAGAAAAATTTTCAAATTATTTAAGATTTTCTAAACTACTTGATTTCCTGTAAGATTCAGACTGTTTATCATCACAAAGATTCTTTTTTTTTTTTTTTTTTAATTTGGCTTTCTGAGGAAGATGTGAAATACGGAATCTTTTCATGTTTTGGTTGCCAGAATCACCTAAGAGAAAGCTGATGGAAGCCTGCTTTCTGTCAGGATGTGGATGAGGCACACTGAGATGATTAAATAGGTTACAACAGAATTCCCTTTGCAGACTACATTGAAATTGTCTTTGTAGGCTGTACCATGTCTCCATTGCAGCTGAGATGCCCAGCTTTCCTTTCTATTTAAAGTGTAGCAAAGGGGAAAAGGACTATTGTACACATACATCTTGTCTTCATATCCCGGGGTACATACTGGACCTTAGAGCCAAGAAACATTTCCCAGCCCCCTCAGTTTAAGCATGGTCACCAAAACCACAATCGTGAGGGAAGATTAACTTCTTAGAAGTTAGTCTTGTAAGTGCTTACAATTACAGCATATAAATAAAGATGATTGTTGTTGCAGAAGAGGAACTGAAGGAGATACCATCTGGTTTGTCACATCAGTTCATTAATCTTGGGGTTCTAAGAATACAAAACTACTTCAAAGTGATGTAAGGGCTGAATGGTAATAGAAATGTGATTTTTTTCCTATTTTAAATGTTTATCAGATTAATGGTTCTTATGAGAAACTTTCAAGCTTGTTACTTTCCTAGCAAAAAGAGCTGATATTACAGGAAAAAAATGAAAGGTTATTAGAGAAACGCCTGTAGTTATGTAGAAAGCAACTGCATCTGTAATCTTTGTTCACATCTTAAATAGTATAACAATTTAAATCCTACTTTTTGATACCAAGTTGCTGGAACAGAGAACTAGAAACCTAGAGACAATAGATCTAGCTCTTAGCATTCCAGTCACTGCAATTTCTCTGAACTGTTGGAGTCTAGAAAGTTGTGTGATTGTTTTCTCCCGCTGAATAAGAGGTGAAGTACCTCAATTTCCTTATTTTGTGGGAGTAATGAAAACATATATCACGTTGCAAAGCTATGTGAGATGACAATGCCAAAAATCCTGCATTAAAGCCTTAAAAATAAATTTATTATTTTAAGTTAAAACAGTGGATTATAGGAAGACAGCTGTCAATAGATTTTGAAATTGGTAGGTAAAATCTGGAAGATGAAAGTAAAAAAGGTGTTATTACAAATAAAAATGCCAGTTTCTCATTGCAGAAGATTGAAAGTGTAGCAAGACACCATTTTGGCTAAATCCTGAGCTTTTAAATGCCTCACAGGTTGTTGAGGATCAGTGCAAAATTTTAAAATGGGAGTGTAGAGACGAAATCTGAAAAACTCAGGTACAGAGTAAGATATAACTAACAAGAATTATCAAGAGTAATACAGATTTTTCTTAAGTACCTCAGTAGTTATGAGAAGTCCAAGAGAAGGGCTGGTTGGTTACTTGACGAAGTGGAAAAGCTAGTCATAGTTGATATTGAGAAAGAGGAAAATTGTAAAAATTTTTGTATTAATCTTCACACAGAAGGAGCGCTGACATCTCATGAGTATCATAATTGAGAACAGTGACTAGATTTCAGCTTTGTCTGGGGAAAATGCAGACTAGCGTATGCCTAGGTGATTTGGGTGGTTTCAAATAGATTGTGCCTGTGGAGTATTTAAAGAGCTTGCTGATGAATTGTTAGGACCATTAGTGTTTATGAGAACTGATAGAGGACAGTGAAGGAAAGAAGGAACTGGAAGATTAGAAAATACAAATACAGTTTCTATTTTTGAATGCTGTTGGAGGAGTCGCTGAATTGCAGCCCTTGAACTACAGTTCAGAAGAAAACAAGGATATAAGTAGCAGCCGGTATGTTGAATAATCTTTCTGTATGAGAGAATGAACTTGTGGATAGAGGATAAACAGGACATGCCATTTATTTTCACTTTAGTAATGCTTCTGACACTACTTCAAATGGCATTCTCATAATCAAAGCTAGGAACCATACTCTGTGTTCATTTCTAATAATCGTTCTTGGTGTTTGTAATGCAAACTAGCTTCACAACTTAAGACATTGCCATTGCATCCTTCCCATTATATCCTTCTTGATGTTCTGAAGTTTCTAAACTTCCAAGAAGTTTAATCACCTGATCACTTCAAAATATTTCTGGTAATATCTTTTAGAATTCATTGGCATGAAATTTATGCAAAGACAATAACATCATGTCTCTAGTGATACGGACCAGTAGGCTAGCAGCTGTTCAGAGGGTGGCTTTTCAGCCTTAAGAAAGATTTAATCAGTAATTTTCAGTCATTTTCTGAAAGGCATGAAAACAATGTGGTCCCAACATTTTATCTCTCTTTACTTTCACTGTGGAATGACAGCCGTCACTTGGGAGACTGGTCTGCATTTGTATCTAGAATTTTGGTTAAAATATTTTGAATTGTTATAGTATTTTGAATTAGTCTTAACACTAGAGAACCTAACAGTGACATTTAGGGAGAACCTCCTTGAAATCTGTTTTAGCCACTATTAGGATTACTTCATATTCTCTTTTGTTGGTATAGGGCTCATGTGAACCTGCACTAGAGGCTGAACAGCATTTTCTCTTTGCCAGTGAGCAAGGTAATTGCTCTTATTATGGCTTGTTGTTACTTTAAGGCTAGTTTTTATTTCTGCATTTTATCCATCATTAGAGACAGGTGCTGCTGTCTCACTGAATCTTAGAAAATCTTGATTTTTACATAAAGTGTATAAATTAGTGTATGTTGTGGTGCAGATTAAGTAATTTGAATAGTTGCCTGCCAGAAAAAGTAACTGACAATACATAATTCCATATAGGCCACTATCTGTGTAATGGCTACCATTTAAGTTCAGATTTTTTGAGAAAACCGAATTGATACAGCAGTTCACTGTTGCTGAAAGAAGTTGTCCAAGTCCTTCTCCCCATTCTTGGCTCTGCAATCTTCTTGTTCCTTCAGCTGGCGCTGATGCTTTTCAACTGTCAGCTTTCCAAGTGGGCAGAAAACTCGCCCAGTTAAAGAGTGGGGACTTTTCTGTTTGTTTGGTAACCTGAATCAGCTCACTAACATATGAGATGAGTACCAGAGCCAGCACAAGGAAAAGAAGGACTGAACGGTGAGGACTAGGAGAGAAAGTAGATGGCCTTTTTCGAAGCAGAAGGTGCCAGTTAAGCTTAATTTTCTCATGAAATTTCACCCAAATTTCTGTGAATTCAGGAAAATTACAGAAGTTTTCTCTCTTACTGGTTTCAGTGAAGATCTTGCTTTTCTCACTCAGTTTGAGAAGAGCTGCAATCTTGCTATGGACAAAGGAAGAAAAAAATGTTAGAACCTATCATATTTTACACAGATCAGATTATGAAACTAGATGAGTTTTGTTTTGTCTTCCCATTACAATATTCATTGCCCTTCCAGCAGATGAACTGGGTGGCATCAAATGAACCTACTAGCTGGAAAATTGTCATTAAGCAAAAGGAAGTTGTTCTTCAGATGGTATGCAATTAAGTGGTGGAATACTTTACCACAGGGGGTGTTGTGGATGTAAAAAAAAAAAATCATGGTCTCTGAGAGAAACTCGGCAGCTTGATGGAAGAGAAAGCCATTTGCATTTCTGGGTTAGTGGATACCAAGTCCAGCTAAGGAAGTCCTTGAGCTACAAATGGTGGGAGGCTGAGCAAGTGCTTGGGTGAAGCATCACATTTGCTTGTTCTGTTCTTCTTACCTCTTCCTAAATATCTGCTTTTGGCTACTGTTGAGCATAGGGTTAGCTATCCATTTGACCTGACCTTAATGGCACCAGATGAAGCGAGTACAAAGGCAGTGAGCTTTGTGTTCTAATAAAAGAGATGACAAGACTCAATGATTTGAAAATGATAGGATTTTTACCTGAATTTTTTTTCCTCTCCTCTGAGTGCATAACTGGCAGTACTCAGTGGTGGGTTTCAATTCACTTATCCCCTACATTGGTTGTTTATTTTGATCTGATATTAAGCTTAGCTTTACAGAAATGTGAAGAAGAGTTTCTCTTTTAGATTTGAAAGCTAATTTTTTTCCCAAATAAAACTTACCATGTATTATTTTGAAACATATAATTATATACGAAAAGTCTTAAGGTAAGAACTATATTTATTCATGACTCATTAGTCTAAAAATTTTTAGACTAATTTTTAAAGTTGGTGCAAGTAGAATTGTAACTGCATTGTTAGAATATCCTGTCAGTATACAAAAAAATTCTGTCATGAGATTAGTCTAGGCAAGCTTAATATTATACAGGATTGAAGCTGTCAGTGTTAAACCTCCTAGGAAGGTCTTTCTGCGTTGTGTTATAAGAAGGTTAAATTCTTCCCCCTTCCTTCAACATTCTCTAAGGCAAGAATAAATTGCATTACTTTTAGCTTAGCTCCCTTTGCAAATTAAATGCTCATCTTCATTATTTGACACATTATCTTGGTTAATTTAACCAAATAATAATAGATCCAGGGTATTAAAATATTTATTTTAACTGTTGTGTTCTGGAGATGTAGTAATGGCACAGGTTACTTGATAAGCCTGTAAAATACTCTTTGAAATATAAGTGCCCAATTTTTAAAAATTTAATTCATAATAAAGTGCATCATGATTTTCAGTTGAACTTAATTCTATAATATATTCTTTTGACAGTGTTTTATTTATATGAGAGAGTTGAGGCATGTGGTAATCCCACGCAAGGTCCTAGCTACTAGAGGAACTTGAAACTTCCTGGGTTTTGTTCATACAGCAAGAATGTTTTGGATTTTAACTAGTACTTTAATTTCAAAAGATCTTACTGTACTGGGTTTATAAGAAGTGGTAAAACAAGCATTCTGACTCTGCGTGAAATGAAATTTGAACACTATCAAAAGAGTTTGTCAATATGAATGTGAGACCACTTGTTCGTTGTTTCATCTTAAACTGCTCCAGAAGATTAGCTTTCTAGAAGAATCTCCCCTTTCAAAACAAACAAATAGTACAGATGTTGATTAAGCACACTCCTTTCCCCGCTCCCTTCTCTGATGTACTCCAACCTGTTGTATGTCTGTTTTGCCAGCCTCAGGAAGAGTTTCCAGGAGGGTGTTATTTTGTTTTTTAAATATTAGACTTGTTTATATAACACATTCTGCATAGCGAGTTGCAGCGCACTCAAATAGGTCTGTCCTGGGTACCCTATAAGAACCTATTCTTACATACCTTTAAGATGCTCTAGATTTGACAAGGTCATTGATGGCTAAATGTTTTAAAGATTATCAGTAGGAGGGTTTTTGGTAGCTGAGGTCAATTATTAAAAGTTAAAGTTGTCTGGTTAAAAGCAGGTCTATACTTGTACATTCTAAGCCTTGAAGCAGTTTCAGCTGCTTTAATTAGCTACTCTTATTTTTGCTAGACATGCAATTTAACCTGACTGGTAAGAGCTCTCTTCACTTGTCAATATAATTGAATTTATCATCTTTTTAAGGTTGAAAAAGATAATCTCTGGAGAGGTAAAAAACAATGATTTGCTGAATATAATTCTACAAAATACAAGTTAGCAGAATTCACCTTCCTGAAGTATGGCCAAATGCCAAATATTGTAACTTATATGTTTGACAACTCCGTTTTGGCATGTGCTAATTAAATGCAAGTGACACAGAGTATATCCCCTCAAGCTTAGTAAATGTGGACATTAGTAAAGTATCTTTTAAATGGAATTTAAGATTATTAAAATAATCGCATCTTATAACCTGCAGCAATTCAGAGAAATGTTTCATAGCTACAGAAAGACACACCTTAGGTCACAGTGCCATGCTGTAGAACTATGTGGTGAAAAAATGATCAATATCGATAGACTATGACAGGCTTTTGGCAGCTTTAGGGCAACCTGTCTAGACTTTGTACAGAGAAAAAATATAAGCTATCTGTACATTACATTGTTGCAGTCTTATTTTTTCCTCTTAAAACTCTCATCATTGTAAGCAATTATACTACAAATTATCTCTGGAGTTTTTCAAAGACCTTCATGCCATTTAATATACTCATGTTTAAAAGTCAACTATTATAGATATGATCTATACATATTTGTTACCTTATGATGGTTTTTCTTCCTGACTTTTTTTTCCTTTTCAAGTTAATAGTGCTTATCCTCCATCCCTCCCTTGGAACATGAATACCTCTGTGCAGGGGAAGCGGTTATGGCTAGAGATTTTTTTCTTAAGGCCACACATTTATGTATCAATTTGCATAATTAGGTGAGATTTTTGTCCTTGATTTTTATATAAATTGTGTATTTACAGTGCCTCACTCATATCTGCTCTCTTTGTCTTGTATGCTCTAGCTAAACTCCAGTGCCTTAAAATTTTGTATGGAATTCCATGACCCACTGATTTCTCTGAGTAGTAGCTACAGACAGTCCATGCACAAAGGTGCTGAGAATGTCTCTTATGTGTTCAGTAGCCTATACAGTCTAGGGGTGAAAAGAGCCATAAATAAGAATTGGTCTTTATCCTTAGTTTTCAACATGGTTATATGTTGGAATTCATTGCACTGAAACTGACAATACTGCTTTTTCTTCATGACTATTTTAGCCATGAAAGCATGCTGTTGTGGAAAGAGACCAATGGATAATGATCACAATAAACTATTTTATTTATGTCCTTATCTGTAGGATCAGCAGAGGTTTTGTCCTGGAGACAATATGCATAACTTCTAGGTAAATAATCTCTTTTCCTTGTATAGTTTTACGCTTCACTAGTTACTCACCTGCTACTTAGCTGTAGAACACTCTTTGTTCAAAAAGAATCAGAGAAAGCTGTGGACTGTTGTGTGACTTGCGGTGACTGGACCCAGAAAAGAGTCTGCAGCTGCAAGAGTCTTATTTGTTTATGTGCCTTATTAGCTAGAAGTTCACAATGAAGGCTGCTGACGGGACAGCTCTTTAGTATGGAGGCTAAGAATAAAGATTTGGACCAGGCTTGTCTTAAGTATCTTGGCTGACTAAAATGCACTTAAGTGTTAGTTCCTACACATATAGAATGGAGGTAGTTCTTTTGGATGTGGGTGTAGTTTGGAAAAATAAAGATAACAGTTGAGAATTTATCCTAGCTATCAAAATAGTAAGTCTGAGTGTTATCAGAAAGCAAATATACTTCGGAGTATTTAATTCAATTTATCAATGAAAGTAATCAGTGAGCTACCGAAGTACCTGTGCTAAATGATTTGTTTGTTTATTTAGAAGAAGAAAGCTGTACGCCTATGGTTTTGAATAGCAACATAACTATTGAAGCCAGGGTACAATGGATGCTATCAGAAAAGCCCCATATGGGTGCACTTTAGATCTTTTGAATACCACAAAAGTTTAGTGACCTAGAAATGAATCAATAAAAAGCCATCCTCTATGTGACAAATTGAAGAACTGAGGGATTCTTACAGATGCATTGACTTTAACAATTCAAGATACACTGTTTGTAAAGGCTTTCTGAGACACATTTAATCCTTAGAGTACTGTAGGAGACTATGAGGTGGTTTATATTTAGATCATTCTCCAGTAGTTCATTTCCTATTTTTACTGTAAGTTTACTGTTATGAAAATCAATGTAAGAAGACTAAAGGAAAGGCTAATGCTAAAATGATGTGTCCTTACACTGAATGTAGATGGTTTTAATTTGCTAAATTGAAAATTCTTTATTGTTTTGCAAAATATGTTTTGGAAGGGTATGGCAGCGTAAGAACGTCTTTGTCCTGTTATATTACAAATAAGTCTATCGCTCAACAAAATGATTTATAATCTTGGATAGGTCAGTAAAAGGGTTTATATCGCTGTTCCCCGTTGCTTCACTTCTATAATTTGTTTTAACATTTCAGCATTTAAAATAAAATTTGAGTAAAAATTATTCTGAACTACTACAGCCTTGTTTCCTGTTAGTTTAGTTAAACAATCATGAACACACAGTATGATTTCCTATATTTATCCATGCTTTATGGAGTTTCCATGTTATGTTTAGCACAAAATTGAGCATGTTGTTTACTGTCTAAAGAATAATTAATATCAAAAATGATGATCCAGAAAGACTCTCTGTATAGTTGCAGGCACATATGCAAACCATAAAATACTTGGCCTAAATGAGATATTGGCTTATACTCCATTAAATGTCAGTTAAGTCCTGTCCATATGCAATACACTTCCGTGTTTCTGTGCCTCAAATGATGGTGAACTTTAACCTGTAGATGAAAATTAAGAAGTCAAGGTTTTTGATTCATCAAGAATGAAGTAAATGTTACAGCTGAGGATCCTTCCAGAGCGCCCGTCTAGTGTTCCTTTTTGTCTTTTGTTCAAAGGAAGGGAGGTCTAGCAAAATTGTCTCCCTCCACTGACATCTGCTGCAGTGATGTGATTACATGGGAGGCTTGGTGGCTTCTTTCAGGTAGCTCAGGCAATTTTTTATTAAAAAAAATTAATAAGTAGATATCATGCTGTCACTTTGATTTCTAGAGGGCTTTGGTTCTTAAATTGAGAGCTTCATAGATGGAGATTAGCACATGAAAGTCAATATACTGTGAATAATATATTACCAATTATATTACAGTAAGCAACCAAAGCATAAATAACTAGAGAGAGCCAACATTTAGGGGGCAGGAGCTGTATGTGTTCCTGGACTCCAGTTATAAGGGAGAATTACTCTGCATATGGGTTGTTTTTTTTTCCTCTTGTTGGTGCAGTTTAGGATATAAGCAGGCTCCAGACTATATTTACAAAATAAGACTGTAATACTACTTCAAAACTTCAGACAGTGTCAGTTCTACTTTTTGCTTCTGCAAGTGTAGTGCTTCAGTTTTATCTGAATTGAGTCTTGTCTCCATCCTAGTCTCATACATGGACCTACGTCCTCAGTCACAGCACAATGTCTGGAGCTGAGTTACTAGGAAAACAGTTCTTCAGTAACACTATTAATGGCTTTTTAAGCATGTGATATTTAATTAAGAGCTCCAAACTTTCAAGGAGATTGCAGTTTATAATTCTGTAATGCTTTTGGAAATCAGTCCTGCTGAAATTTTAATAGGGAACCCAGCACTGTCAACAGTAAGCACTTGTCAGTACTGTGCTCTTCACGATACTGATCTGTCCATATTTTTCACTAGACTGTTATTTTTAAAAAAGATAAATGTGTTATTGCAAGTATATTAGAAGGCTAATACGGCCTACTAAGCAAGTTAACAGTGTCAAAGGTAAATTATATTAATACAATCTGAGTTCTTAAAACCCTCAGACTCTACAATAAGCTGGATTTATCAATGGCTAGTACTAGCAGCAATAGTGTTGTAATTATTGTATTCCCTTTGGCTTATTTGGATGTCCTGCTTTATGTAATTTCCTGTCTTAGCAACTGTGTTGTGGAGCATTTTTCTCTGGCTTGAAATGTTGCTTTAGAGTCACTTTTAGTTCATTTCTTGGGTTTAATGAAAGGGAAACTTTTAAGCAAGTATTTCTCCTTAACAATGAAGTAGGTAATCTTGATGTTACATCTTTAAGGATTATTCTGAAGAAGGAAGAAGAAAGAAATGAAAGAAATTTTCCAAATTTTAAGTGTATACCTTTTAACTTTAAAAAAAAAAGTATCCCAAATACTAAATTTAAAAGTGAAATAAAAAAGCAGGAAATAAATTCTGGTTTGCCCAATATCGCATGGAGGATGAGGAGTATCTCTGGCAGAACTGTTCCTTCTCCAGTGATTTTGAAAACTTGTGGTTTGAATTGCTTTCTCTTGTTAATCTGAGCACTGAAAGTGTCAGTACTTGTGTATGATATCAGGAGTGTAGCAGTGCAACACTATTTTTCTGTGATTTGTTTCTTAAGTTTCCCCATTGCTATTAATGTTCTTTCTCCCTTTTGGATATACATCTCCTCTCTTCCTTTCCTCCCACCCCACTTCATTAGTTCTTTTTGACTTTTAAGCTCCAAAACATACTATTCTGGCACATATCAAAGTTATATTCTTTTTGTTTTCCTTCTTTAGTATTTTTTATAAGTTAGATATGAATGACAACTTTCTTATTTTCAGCCTTTGTTAATGGTTTTCTGGTTTTTCTTTTAATATTTTCATATGTGATTCACAATAGGGAGAAAATTGTTTCCAAGTCACACAAAGAATGGATTAACAGTCTTGTTGGTTCTGTATAAAGAAAATCTCTCTCTCTGTTTTTTTCTGCCTCAACATCCCTGTGTATTATCTTCCAGCAGCCAGATTAACAGATGAAAAAGTGAAACCTTACATTGTTGCATTTACTTTTCTCCCAAACAAAACATTTCAGATATCTTTCTAAATAAATGTCAGAAATATGTTGCTCTAAAGAGCATGATCTAAAATTTTACTGGACAATTAATTGGGTAGTTACATTGTTAGGAATGTTTTTTGCTAGCATTAACATTGCTATTGTTTATATTTCCTAAAAATAAAGAAAATCAGAGATGGTTCAAATTTCAGTTGTTATTTACTCATACACCTCCCCCATAGTTTTGAGTTATGATAAGTTTTAATTGTATGAAGCTTATTAAGACTTTCTAATTCTGGTAATTTCTGATACTTAACTTGCAAGAAAGAAGCTGAAGGAAATATTAGCCTTTCTGAAGTCAGTGGGAGTTTGTATTTTTATTTCAGCAGACTAGTATTCACAATGTCTGTTAACAAGTATTGTCTCACTTCTTAAACTATAAGTTCATGGGTCTTTTGCATGTGATTTTGCTCTGGTTAGCTTTCAAAAATGGCATTGCAAATTGTCGATTTTTTCAATATATCCATTTGTTTTGCCTGTTATTGTAGTTCTCAGAGTTTTGAAAGAAATGCAGGTGTAGGAATGTCTCTATAAGAAAAGATACCTTTATATAGCTTTAGCATGCCAAATATGATTACATTTTGAAAAGCATCAATTAGTAGATATTTTAAGCAAGTTGATTAATATCTTAAGCATTAAGAATATAAATATTAACACAGTTCTCCCAAATGAACAAGCCCCCTTCCCATTAAATGGTGACTTCAATAATCTTAGTTGATACTTATGGGAAACCTTGTTAGGAAGATGGCACTATTGCTGTATCCCATCCGTATCTTAGAATCAAATAAATGATTGAGAACTATTTCTCTGGCTTGAAAAATTAGGAATACAATATTATCAAGCATTATTTTTAAAGCTTTGGAATCATATTTTGCCTATTATCTCTGTTATACATTATATATTCTAGGAGGTAGACCAAAAGAGGGCCTTTATAGTGTTCTGAAAATACAGGTGGGTGATTTATCTAACAAAAAAGAAAAAATTCCAACCATTCTTGTTTTCACAGAGGAAGATATATATGGTCTTTACTCCAATTTGTTGTTCAAGTATTTTCTCGCAGAGGGAGTTGTCTGTGGACATGACTTGTTTGTTGCTTCTGCTAAAGAGCATCCTGACAACATCTTAAAGGTAAAGAAGACTCAGTAGCTTTTGACAAGTAAAGCTGTCATCTCCTGATGAATTTAAATACATTTTAAAGTGTATATATTGTGTAGTAAGAAATTAATTAATCTTGGTGATTCATAAGAATGTGTTGGGAAGTGCAGGAGTGTTTACACTAGCCACATTTGGGAATTAAATTTAGCTTGCTAGCTTCCATCTACAGACAATGGAGTAAGATCCTCCCAAGGCCAAATCAGGCTAGGAGCCTACTTATCCTTTATTTTGATTATGGACAAAAACCAGACAGACTAGCTGGCTTAGTTGAATAGTTTGAGTAAACCTAACTGTTTACAGTTTCCACCTGCCTATCAGGAAGAGTAGTTAAGCTGCTTCCAATATATTGTGTTGGAAACAGTGTACAATTTGTGTAGATATTTATTGTAGTTTCCTACAGAAAAGAATAATATCATTTAACATCTTTACAACTTCCTTTATATGTACATTTCATTCTGGATGTCTTTTTTCTACTAGGAGAGATGGTCAGCTTTGGATCAGGTCATAGAGAAAGGTTTCTTTCAGACTTTAGTGCGCTCCTAATCAAACACTGATAGTTTCCATTATAAGGAAATTATATAAGGCAAAAAGCCTGATCAACACTGAAAAAATGCTGAAGTGTGAGGATAATCTTACAAAATTTCATTAAATATTTTATGTCTTTCTAAGGCTGCTTTTTTCTAATATCAAAAGTAACATATAATTTACTGATTACTTCTGCATCAAGTGAAGTCTGGCTGTTTCTGGACAAAATTATTACTTTTCTTTTTTCCTATCTAGTGATGGTAGATTCTATGCCTTATCTATTCAATATTATCTTCAGTATTCAGGAAAAAGTATATTCTTAATGAAATTATATGATTGTGGTTATGAAAAAGCTAATAATTTTTTTTTATGATCTTGAACCTGAAGAGGGTTCATTTAGGGGTGAAATTTTTACCATTTGCTCTTGTGGTTTAGAATATAGCCTAAACAAATAGGTTAGAATTTGATTGTGAAGTATGAATTACAGAAGAACGTGCTATATTTTTTAATATTTGTTTTCAAATAAGTGATAATCAAGTCATTGACTCTCTGACCGTACAATACCTGATCACTGCGGTTGTTTTTCTCATCAAAATTAATTATTCAAATGAATATTTTTATTGCATTGCATTAAAAATTCTTAAAATGGGGTAGCTAACATACATTTTATTCTCTTTTCATTCACCTTTGAATCAGTTGTTCATAGCATGTCGTATTTTTTCCTAGCTCCTGTTCTTTATGCTTTTGCAAGTTAATCAACAGACATTGTTACATACATCTGTCCTTCTTGTACCAGTTTGAGTTTGTGGTCAGTTAGTTCAATGTGACTTATTGAGCTTTATTGTCTGATTTGGAATTAGTTTCCCTTCTTACTTTTCAGGGGTAGACACTAGGTAATAATACTGCATTCTTCTGTTGTAACTCCATAGTGGTATTACTATAAGAGATTATAAATGGATGAACAATATTACTACAGGAAAGTTGAGGAAAACATAATTTTGTCTTGTTTTCTTCCTCCATTTTTGTGTTTATATATCCAACAGTACTCTTGTCTATGCTTTTCTACTCTTACCTTGACTATTCAACACTTCCTTTGCTTAACAGACAAGGCACAGTAGAGCTGATTTCTCTGATTTGTATTGCTGTCTTGAAATTGCTTCAGTGAAGTAACCCTGTAACATGCTAGACATCAGTCTAGAAAATTACATACTTTCTTTCACACTTGGAAAGCTTAGGCACTTCTTGAAATGCCAATATGTGTCACCTAAAAACCATTATTACCTCACCTGGAAAAAGTCGATCTAAGACTGGCATTGGTCACAGTTAGGTTTCCAAATCACAGAGGTAGAGGAGTTTTACCTACAACTGTCTCAACTGACTTTTAAAAGAGAGGACCCTGAGGTGCTTCAAGAAGGCCTCTCCTGTCATAAAAAAGAGCTGTTTGGGATTTGGATGTCTCTACCAAGTCAGGATTTTAATGTAACGTATCTGACTGTTGAATGACATTGCATTTTATTTAATGACATTAGTAACTGATTTATTTTCAGTATCTGATTGGACTGTATTCTTTACTGGAAAGGCAACAGAGATTTAAACCCAAATTATACATTTTATGATGGTTTTTTGTTTTATAAAATTCAGGTATGGATTCAATATATTCTATAGCTAGTATTCTAATTAACTGGTATTTTACATAAAGGCAGTTCCTTAACTGCCTTATGTCTATATTGTGTGGTCAGTCTATTTATACATTCAGTTCTCTGCTGAGATGCTGTAATTGCCCTATTCTAATTTTATGATGTGATTGGAAGTTTCTTGAACCTATAACCAAGACAAATATTGCTGGTGGTAGGAAGGCGAAAAGACATTCTTATAGACCATAATTATCTTGAAATTGTGTATAACTAAAAGACAAGCAGAGGATAAAAAGCCCTGATCAACTGCCTAAGATATATTATATTACCACCCACCAATTTATCCATCATCCTTTGAAAACATATTCATGCCTTTTGTAGTCAAAGCTCCTTCAGGAAATTGGCATTAAGACGTAACGCTTAAAAATTATACACCTCCAGTAAAACCTGCAGAACTATATACATGCTGTTTTTTAGAAAGTATTTTAAACATTTGAGAGCATTTCTGTTCAATCTATATTCTTCAACAAAAGGCAACTTTTTACTATAAGGGCATAAGAACTGGGAATAGTGTACAATATTAGAAATAGTATGGTATACTTCTGCGATCGGTCATAAAATAAAACTGATCACATTGGTAAATGGAAAACTAATTGAATAATAAAATGACCGAAGGAAACATTTTATTTTAACACTCCATTTTCAGTACCATACCTTATTAAGTTTAGACTACAAATTATGAAAGGCTGTTACGTGCTCAAGCTTAAAAACATAGAGAAGCTAATAAAATAGGTGGGTTTCTTTCTTGTATCTATTTCCTTAACTTCACTGTGTTTAGTGGCTCTATTTTTATTATAATTCAGCACCCTAAAGTTAACGCCAGCTATTTTGAAGTTGCATCTAGTGCATGTGTTTGAGAATGGAACATACAAATTTGAGTATGTGGTTATATTTATTACAGAGGAAATCTTAACTTAAACACTGTTATGCTTTTTTGTAAGAAACAGCAAGCAAGGAGTTTGAATATTTCCTTGAACATCACTGTAGCCAAAATTAGAACAGGCTTGCATCCACTCCCAAGTTAGGCTGGGTACCAAACTGACTTCTGGAAGCCATGAAAATACAGTAACTATATAACAGCTTAGTTCTTTATGCCCATTCTCCTTGTTAGTGCCGAGGTATGGTTCCAGTCTTAAAAAAAAAAAAAAGATCTGTATCTGTGGTGGCTGTATTTCTATATTTCTCACTTTCCTTACTTCAGATTTGGCACTAAAATTCTAGAACTGCCTAAACTGCCTGTATAAGAATTTCTTTGCCTTTTTTTCCTGAGTAATTATTTTATCTAGACCTTGGGGGGGAACTGATTCTCCCAAGTTTTAATGAGAAAAAAACGGATTATATTTGCCAGTTATGAGCTCATCTTGACGATAAAGAGTGTTGTCTGTTAAATTGCTTTTACCGTGGAGCCTGTGCGAAGTTTGTCTCAAGAGGAAGACTTACTGGCCATTTTACGTGCTGGGAAACAGAAACCAACATCCCCTGAAGCCCAACAGTTTCCCTGTGGGATCCTGCCCAATGTTACCTCAGTGACCATTGCATTGGGAACCTGGAGGCCTGAGGGGGAAGAGTGGGAGGTCCAGAACTGCTTTCTAGAGCTGCATCTGTTCATCTCCTGTGGAAAAGTTGAAGAACACTTTGTGCAATTACTGCATTTTTATGGAATTTCTGTTTTCAAGCTGGAATTTTATTACAGGACACTTCTGGACTCTGTTGAGATTGCCTTTTGGAGGTTCTCTTACAAGAAGAGAGGATAAAGAGCACATCTTTCAAAAAAATAAACTTCCTTTGACATAGTCTTTGAGCCTGCTGCTTATTGTGGGGATGCTTTTCCTACCACTGCTATAGAGGATAAGCTTCTTAGAAGGAAATGCATTCCCCAAAATTCTACCCCCAATCAAGTCCTTTGAGGCTTACCATACTAAGGTATGAAGCGGTATTTACCTTGTACATCTGGTGTCATTGTACTTCCAAGTTTGAAAATGAACAACGTGCAAACCGTTTGCTCTCTGGAGAGCTACACAGAAGATTCTCTTGAGTACTAAAGCCCTCAGCATGCCTATGTATCAGATACGCAGCTTCACTGTGTTTGCTGGACGTATCCTGAAGTCAGGTCAGTCAGGAGAAACCACGGTAGTGGCCTAGGGAACCACAGCAAACGGGAAAAATGCAGCGTCACTTGATGAGGAAGCTGGGAGGTGCATGTAGAGAAGTATAATGGCTTTTTAAAAACCAGTAGGGACAAGGTTAAAAAAACCTCCAGGAACAAGTTTTTTAAAAATTCCTACCAAGCTGAAAAGATCTCTGAAACAAAAGTGAAAGTATATTTTAAATATGGCATTTTGCTTCAGTATGTCATTTGGAAAAGACTGAAAAAATTCCACCTCCAACAAGCTGGTTATACTGAGCAGACCTGAAGAGCAGAAAGTGCACAGTCACTCTTTTCCCACTGAAAAGATGAATGCAGAAAGAATCTAGCAAAATGTACTTTTGTTATTTCCAGGGTTATTTAAAGCAACAACAATAAACAACCCACTGAGCTTCAGTGTTGTGTTACTGTGTATGCAAACAACCTCTTGAAAGAAAACATAGCTGTCTACATGGACTTTTTTATTCCAGCAAAGTACATTCAACCATGATGCTTACCTTTTTCCCTCATAGATATGACTCTAAAACATTGTTTTGTCAAAAGGAAGAATGCAAACCTGGAGGAAATGATCAGGCTGGTGACAGGGCTTTCCAAGCTTCCTTTTTCAAAGAGTGCTATTCTAACTCCTTCCTCTCCCTTCGCTATCTGGTGTTGCGAAAGAAGCTGGGTATGAATGCAAGAGGTATTTTTTCTGTCATCTGACGTTTTGAGATGCTATATAAAGAAATTAAAAGCGTAACAACTTGAAAGGTAAAAATATATATGCAAGCACGGCTACATTCCTATTATCCTTTTTTTCCCAATTGCATTTTCAAAATATATGAGCTTGTTACAGTGATTCAGCTGCTGCGTGCTGTTAAATGTTATCACTTAATACACAGAAATCCAGTTACAGTTACAGCACTATTGAACTTTCCTACCACCCTTTATCTCTCTTTCTGAAGTAAAGAGAGCCTTCTGGCACAAAGATTGGGGTTGAAGCTAACCCTGGCAGCTGTCTCAGAGTTTAAAAGTTCCTTTGAAAAATCTGATTTCTTTATTATATAGCTCCTGCTCATCTCTTTAGTTTTCTTGCTTGCATGTTGGGTAAACGGAATACCTATTTTACAGTTTTCTGTGTTAAAATGGAAGTATTTTAATGATATTGTAATATTTTCTGCTTTACAAAACTGTGTTATAAACTTGACAGAGAAGTTGTACGGGTGTGAAAGAGGATGCTGGAAAAAAATAATCACTTCTGTTTAAAAAGAATGAAATCCTTTTAAGCAGTACCCACGCTGGGAACTCTCTAAAGTGTAAAGCTTAGTCTTTGTCAAAAGTTCAGACCAATCTAATAAAAAGATTTTGCAGAACCAGAGGAAATAAATGTTTGGCTTAAATTTCAGCTTTTCTATCTACCAATCCTTGGCTGTTTATTAGGATATTTTCTTTCATGATCTTAGTTATGAAATTATGTTTGTTTTTAAACATAGATCTTATTTAGCCTGTTAAATGTATCATAAAAAGTAGTAGCTTAAAAAACCCAAATGTTTAGGCTTCAGTGTTCACAAGTAACTATTTTACAAATCTAGTTGGTAACTCTGTAGAATTAATTTGTTCAATTAGTGAACTATTGCTCACAGTGCTCATCTCTGAAGGTATTCATGAATAATGTTGTTATTATTAAATCTGTTCAGGCCAGTGCATTATATACCGCAGCATAGTTTACAGAATTTTGGACAAGGGCACTCTCATTTTTATTTAGTTTCTTCACATTACTTTTTTTAGTATGTCGTTCTCTTTTTTGTTGTATTTATCTTTCACTTACTTAAGCATCATGAACTGAGTCAGAAAAAGATGAAATTAAAAAAATAAATCATCTGTTCTTCTTGCATGCATTCCTGGGTTTCAATGTTGTGAAAAGGAGCCATAGCGCAAGGAAGTTACAGGAAAGAGTTCTGTGCCTTGACTGTAGGGTTTACTTCTGTGTATGTGAAGTAGAGAATATATTCTCATGGGTTAAAAAAAAAAGTACCCCTTAGAGTACTTTCAGTTAAGCTTTTTTATTTCATAAAACAGAGGAATATTAATTCCCTTTTCTCTTCACAGAATTCTCATTTATCCTGGGTTGACATCCATTTGGTCCTTTTGAATGTCAGAAAAATTTCCATAGAACAGCCTTACCTGGATATGGAAATAAATTGTTGTACAAGGGCCACTGAAAGGAGAAAAATTCTGTATCCAGTCATTTGTGTTCTTTAACAATAGACCTTGTCTTCACAAGTGTTTACAATCAAAATAGAATCCTCCCCCCTTTCGGGAGTAGGGCCCTTTAAACTGACATTTATATAATACATTATTGAAAAGAAAATATTTACCCTTCCTGACTTACCATCTGGTGTCCTTTAAATACTAAAAATTAACATAATGAAAAAGAGCCTTAAATTCATGCGAGTTTAAATGATTTAAGTATCGTTGCAACTAGAGATCAACAGTGAATCGTACTCCCTTTAATATTTTTTTATTTCACATTTCTTTAATCATACCTGTCATGATACTGCATTGCAAAATAGTTGCATAAAACCGTGTGAACAACATATTTATTGATACATAAATAGATAATGTTTAAAATTCTTAAGTACTATTAATTATACAGTTATTGAAACCCGTACGGATCAAAGGTTTTTATATAAGAGGGATTTCACATACAGCTTGGATTATGTGGCTAAATAATAGCACAGTAGTACTTCTTTAGCATTGTAAAATAGCTTAGAGAGGAGTATGATGCCTATAGTTGGTGTAATGCATTGGTAATTAAGAGGGTGTGAGGTTAAGCTTCATTAACTGCTGTGGGATTGTATCTTGGATTTTATTATCCCCTAGAGAACATAAGAAGTGAGAGAGGTCAAACTGTTAGAATCTGATTTTGCTTCATGCATCTGCCAAAGCAAGGCAAGCAAAGTAATGTGGCAGCAAACACAGAAGGACCTGGACTGCTAGCAGATACGGGTTGTACATCATTTTATTACAAAGATTAAAGATTTAGTAATGAAATAAATTATTTCATGTTTGCAATAAAACCTTCATAAGCTTGGTTTGTAGGAAACAAAACTATTTTAATTGCATTGTCATTTAGTGTTAGTGCTTTAGAAAAACTTTTTTTTTTATAAATTCATTTTTTATTTTAAAACACAGCAACAAACTTCCTTCTCTCTTTTTCCCTCCCTACTACATCTCACTCCAGAATGCCCCAACCAAACCGGGCTTAGTAACTTCAGCACTTGGCTCCCTTTTTGTGTATTCATGCTGCATAGCAAAGACTTGTATTTTAGTTGACCCCAAGAAATGCTGTTTGTTTTCTCTTTTTTATTTTAACTAATGCACTGCTACATGCTTTGTTTTTTATGTACCTTATGAGAGATTTGTCTTTTTTTAGCCTGGGAGAATGTAACAGTTCTCAGGAGCTGACACACCGATGCCACAAAATTGTCAGTCCCAAAGCTTTTCAAAGCTATATGATGTGGGAGCTGAGATATTTTTAAGCAGAAATACATTAAATAGAGATGTTATGGGCTGATAAATAAACTCTCCTTTTCTTAGTCTTTCGTTTAAATAACACTTTTATTTCCAAATTCTGGATGAAATTTTGGAAGTAACTTTTAAACACTTTAATAATCATGTATTCTTCTGAAATTCTAATTTTGATTCTAAGAATATAAATTTATTTAATCCTAAATAGGCTCACAATCCCAAATACTTTTTAAAATTCTGATGATCTCAGCAGAATTTAAGTGCTTTTTTATATATGATAGAGAAATACAGTTCTCAAACATAAAAAGTGATTTAATAAGACTGCTGGAAACTAGTGTCTTTGTTTCTCAATTTGTGGTGAATCTAGAAGAAAAGGAGTTATGCTAAAGCCCTGCTCTTGAATCTCCCCACACAGATATTTTGAGGAAAAGCCCAGGCTTAGCCATCTTTCGATGTCACTCAGAAACCATGCCCTCCACTGCTCCCCATATATGTTCTGCGGTATAGTTTTCAGTTCAATTTTTGTATAGCTGTGCCAGAAGCAGCCTGTGTTCTGTGGCTAGCATGGCCGCTGGTCTGCTTCATCCTTCCCATAACTCTTTTATTTTTCCTTCTATTTTGAAGAACAGTCTGAGAACTGATGAATGTTGTAATTCTTGGACAGTAATGAAACCTTTCATGACACTGAAGAATTGTGAAGTGTGCATCCAACCAGCCAGCCTTTGCCTTTGAGAATATACCTATGTTATGACAACTGGAGACTTTTTCTCACTTAGGTACTCTGTTTCGCTCAGGCATGGTCAGGTTTGGGAAGAGTTATTTCCTTGAAATAAAGAATAGCATTTAAATTGCAATGTCAGAAGAGGGGAAAGCCTTTTATTCCAGTTCTAGTTATCATGAAGATGAAAACAGGATATGAAGATAAAAAGAAATGTTTGGGTCATTTCAATTTCAGTATTTTCAATATTGCCCCTAAAGCAGGTTTGTATAACTGTGTTCTGTGTCTGTGATTCTCCCCAGCCCCAAGCCTACTAACCAATCTTAAGCTCTTTCCCTTTCCAAATGTGCTTATACCAAGATCTAGTTAAAAGATTTTTGAAAATTATGGACTGGGATATATGAATAAGTACATCCTAAGGAAAAACAACATTAGTGATCTCCTCTGTATTCTGCTCAGTCTTTTACCAGGCTAATGAATGCATGCATGTTGGCCTCCAATCAATGTAGACATACCTTCAAACAACAACCGCATGTTTTGCCTCTGTTTCATACAGTTTAGTGTAAGTGGGAGGGAAACAAGGATAAGCAGAAGGTGGAGTACATCTAAGAAACATATTCTTCAGTTAAGCATGGTAGTTAGTAGGTAAATGCATTTTGGAAAAGCAACTGAGGAAACAAGAGTTGCTCTTGGTATGAGAGAGTTCTTCAAATGCTCCTGGTTCCTTCTGTGGGGCAGCAAGGGACAAGACAACATAAAACAGACTTAAGCTGACGCATATGCTAACTGCCGTGGTACTGAGTCACGGGTTTTCTCATGTTGCTTTGCGCAAATTTAGTCATGTTTAAGAAATCATTTTATAATGTTAGAAGTTTTTTATTATGTCAGAAGTTAAAAGTAAACTATATTGGCAAAAAGGGCTATTTCGGATGGATACTTAGATAGGTTTTCATCTCTTGCAGCCAAAATCTTTATCAGCTTCAGGTGAAACCATTTTTCCTTGATCTCTTAATCTGCTTCAATCTTAGCAACAGCTAAGGCATACCACGGTGCCTAATTGTGTTGCACTGATAGTGTGTCTGTCTCTGATTGTTTTGGACTGAGCTTCTCGGGTGTCAACGGCTAGTATTTGTAATGTCTCCCTTCCACAGAGTGCCACGTAAGAAGGTTTTGTTCTGTGTTTGACTGCAAGGCAGGAACTTTTTTCAGTGTTACATGAGGGTATTGAAGTAGCTTATACTTTATCAGTAATACCTGGAGAACCTCTCACCCCTTATTGTCTTGAGCTCTGTTCTATTTTAGCGTAAAGTACAGTCTCTGTGTAAAACATGCATTATGTGTGATTATATAAAAGCAAATATATATAGCTAAATGTCCCTGTCTCAAGTTTGTCTTTGCCAATTATTATATAATAACAATGAACCAGTAGTACAAGTGACAGGCATTGGCAGTGATTCTAGAGGAGAAAAATATTAAATAGCTTTAAGAAAATACTGGTGCTTTTTTTCTCTTTACTTACAGTAAAGGTGAATGGTAAAATATGCCGTTTCTTGGATTTTGGCTTTGCGGATGATGTGATAGCTACCCGGTGATACTATAGCAGGATGAGGTAGCAACTTGTTATACCACTGGTAGGATCCAAAACAGGGGCAAGCTCAGGGAGTTTGATGAACCGCAGGCAGGATTTCGTGATCTCATCAAAACTGTGGCTGGCACTTGTTTTCAGAAAAACAGAGGTTACCCGCCACTATAAAAAGTTGCAGGTAGTACCTGGGAGCCAGTTGATCTTGGTGAATGAAAGGAAGAGATATCTGGAAATCTGTGGAATTATTCCTTTAGAGAACTCACTTTTTAAATTAAGGTTGATTTTATTTATTTTTTTAATTACTATAATTGAGCAATATTTTGAGATGATCACTGAAAAAGAAAGACCTTTTTACCTTAGCCAGCTTAAATCTATGAATAACTGTATTAGGAAATTAAATCTGCATAATAGTTTAACTGTTCAGTAATTTGTTTTCAAAATAGCACCTTAATTAGAAAATAAGATTAATTAACTCTTTATTGTGAATATCTGAGTTGTAAAATTAGAAAATCAAAATCACGTCTTCTTTCTTTTTTAGAAAAATCCTTTATATAGTGCTCTTAGAAGTAAATGCAAATAATTTCTATCTGCATATATGTGAAATGCATTGGAGTGCTTGTCAGCTCATGTTTGTATTTATACTTTCTCAGACCCTTTCAGTACAGTGTTCTTTTTTCATTTTCTCCTGTCTGTCAGAAATCTTTTCTTTGGTTTGAAAGTTTCCCTGCTTTCTTTCTGGGTAGATATAAGGAAACTTTCACAAAAGTAAATTTCTTTTTTTACTGAAACATCTGTTATAAATGTGTAAATTTAATGAAAGCTAAATACTAACTTAAAATTATAATCTTCCTGTAGCTTTCCTACCCATAAAGCTTAATTTTTACAGCTGTAATAATATGATTTTATTGTATACAAGTGTATCTTTTAATCAAGCTGTAAGAAATCTGAAAACTTAACTCTCTGCATAACCATTCTCATGAAGAGCCTTTACCAGGCTTTTGCAGTTCATTTGCAAAAAGAAAGTAAATAAAATTATTTGCTCAAAGGTGTGGCTTGCATCTTCTGCTTAGTTGCTGAAACACATAGGTATAGTTGTTCTATTTCTGCAACTTTATTGAAGTAACTACATAAAAGTTTTTGTAGCTTCCATTGCCTTTTATCTCGGAGGGCGTGCTGACCAACCACTGAAAGAGAGACAGAAACAACTGTCCTGAAATTAGAGACATTTCTTCTCCATGATGTCAATAATTGTAGATATTGTGTTAATTTACACTAAAAAAACAAAAATAATGCATGTTGTTCATAAGACTACATATTGAACTATATACAGGTTTCTCTCCTGTATTCTTTAATACTGAATTAGCATAATACTAAACGCAAAATGGATTCATTTAAACTTTTGTTGTCTTCTTTCTATGTGTGTCTGTTTGTACCATGTCTGCCTACATAAAGCCGTGAATGTCATTTAGATCTTTATGGTCAGTATCAGCTCTGCCTATGTTCAGTGTTTCATGCGTATCCCATACTTTGATCGAGATTCTTCTTCAAGTTTTCAAATTTGTTTTTTTAATGTCTTCATACCTAATACCGTGCAACAGAGATACTAGCTAGCTCTCTATATTTTTAACCCTTGAGACCACATCTCAGTTCTTTCTCAAGAGTCTTTGCTTAATGAAAACTTAGTTTTCAAATAAGTCTTGATCTATTTTAAGCAGATGAAGAGTTCCTGTACCCTCCAGCTTACACAGATGGGTGATAAAGTTGGGTCAGAAAACTTGACTGCACTTCATTCCTCTAGTAGATGTATAAGCCCAGTGCATAAATTCTGAGTGCTGTGCTTGATACTCACTCAGTGCTGTTTACTTTTTCAGCAATGCAAGAAAGGTAGAAAGCAGAAAGTCTGTAATAAAACATTGTTTCTAATCTAGGTCTAAGTCAAAACTGGAGTTCTGTCCTTATAGAACAATTAAATCCACCTGTGTGCAATGCTTTATTTTTTTTTAAAAAGCCAGAAATGTTTGCAGCAGAAACTTATAAAAATTCCAGGATTAATTATTTTTTCCTTTCTTTTACTCCCTTGTTTGTGTTCGTGAGGTATCTGTCATTAGTAGATATCATGCCTCATGGTTAGCAGAAGAGAAAATTCAAACCATCCTGTTACAGTTGTTTTCAGCCTGTGTCTGTGGGCTATTGTGATCTGTTGAATACTTTTGAAAGATTTACAGAAGCTAACAAAGAAAAGTGATCTTACTATAAAATAAGCTTAAATTCACTATGCAGGGAACTTATCTATTCTGAGCAATAGAATAGTTCAGGAGATCAACCTTTAAAGAAAGATTAAAAAGAAAAAGGAATCTGGATGCTGCTCAAGACGTGTTGTTTGAGTAGAGTATACAATGTGATATTTCCATTCTGCATTCTCTTATATTTGTGTAATTCATTTTTCCCATAAGAATTACATGGTTTTTTTCACACTCAGTATTAGTAGGAGCCAGTCTTTCAGAACAGTTTTTTTGATCAAGTTTTGTTACAGATTTTACAACTGTCCATTATATTAAGATAACTGTATTAGCTAACTTTGAGGGGGGCGGCAGGGTGGATAAAAATCTAAACTGCCATTTCTACTGTAGATAGCTGACATTCTTTCACTCTCCACCTGTAGGAACTTCCAGCCCCTTTGCTTGGTGATACCTACAGAAATGAATTGGGAGAAGAAGCAACAGCTGTTAAGACTGAAGATTTTCAGGATTCTATGAAAATAGCCTGGCGCTACCAAAATTTACCAAAAATGGAGGTAATCAGTATTTCATACTTTTTTCCCCTTGCAGTCAAAATGAATTTGCAGAGCAAATGCTTTTCAGTAGAATCTAGACAACAAAACTGCTAATGGACAGTGTTACAGGATTGCTTCCTGAGGGTAAATCTTTTATCATACACCACTATATTTTTTTGATTTCTAGAGATACAGAAAGAAAGGGAACTTGAGAGTTTGTGGGAACTGTAAAACTTAATACAGACAATAATAATTTAAAAGTAAAAAACATTAAAGTTCCATGGGATTTTTCAATCAGTATTATTAAATTGAGACAGCTTTTTACGAAAGATCAAATTATTTGGTCACTTAGAAACTTTGCCCAAATTTAGCGGTCCACAAATTACTTAAGTAGGTTTAATCAACAGTACTTACTAGATCTCTGTAGTGGAAGTACTGTGTCAAAGCAAGCTGTTGACCTGCTTATCCATGTGCATAACGACCAAAGTAAGCACTTGAGATTGTATCAGCTTCACTGTCCCTAGAAACTAATCACTGTGCAGGGAGAATATAAGAAACAAGCCCAGTGGTCAGTCTTTTGGAGTTTACAGTTGTTAGTGTTTTGTGAATAATCTATCTCCCATGGCTGGTGTCTTGCTTATTTAATCCAGTGGCACAATCAACCTTTAATAAAATTACAGCATTTTTGACTATTGAGAACAAAAAACTTGTTTTGTCTCTACATTTTAGCCTACATTTATAAATTCTTGTTTAGATGTAGTCATAACTGCCTAGTAAGTTCAGTTTTATTCTTAAAAAACATAATTGGAATGTGACAAAATGATCTTACCAGGCTTGGCATGTTTTGTTTTCTGTGAAATTGCACAGACATGGCTATATAGTTGTGTCAGAAAAGACTTATATATGCTGACATGCCAGATCAAACAGCCTCCAGGATAATCATATAATCTCATCAATTTTATTATTGTGGAGCTTGCCATGCCACTCCGAACCATTCCCAAAATAATTTGTCTGTTTTAAAATATAGCAGAATTCCTCATACATTGATATGGAAACAATTGCATGTTGTTAGCAAATAGTGTTCTGATGTTCTAACAAAATAGAAAAACATATAAATAATCCAGTTCGGTGTGCATTCATCTTCTATAACTTCATAGAAGTAATCACTTCTTCCACTAGTATAATATTTCTCTACAATACGTAATGTACTCATCCTCGATTATTGAAATTTGATTATGCAAGATACAATAAAATGGTCAGTCTTTTGTGGGGTGTTTCTCTTGTTATCATTGTTGCTTTCTGAATTGGATGCTGATCATTCTGGATAGTTGAGGTACAATATTTTTTATGTATATGTCAAATTTATTAAAAAAATTGAAACTTGCAAATAAAAGTCTAATTCTTAAGCTATCTATACCAAAACTTCCTCAGGATATTCTAATTAGTGAAAAATAGTTTTGAAATTTATATTTTTCAGTATTTTATAATGCAGTTATCATAAAATTTTGGTGCTGTGCTAAATTAATTTGATTGGTGAATATGCTCCATTGAAGAAAAATCTGGTGTTGCCTTGCAGCACCCTGGATGTTTAATACACTTAGTACTATCCTTTAACAACTTTGGTTGTGATTTATTCTTCAAATTTTCTTTTGGCGGAAAAAAATAACTTTGAATAAAATTTCAAGGTGTACTTTCCAAACTGATTGAACTAATAAACTAGTACATTTTCAAAAACAACTGTCAACTAGTTTCAAGTATGAAAGAGAGAAAATAGGTTTGCTTTTAACTAGAACTCTAAACATGTTAGCAGAAAACTTTTCCATCCAATATCTGGCTTTACATGAAGTAAGAATGATGAGTAAAAGCCGTCTTTGGGGTATTTTTGATGCCTAATGTAGTTTTTATTTCTAAGTAATAAAAGAGATTTTCATTAAGAGTTCAGATATTCCCTTCCCATTTATTAGACCTCATATAGACTAGCTAGGTAACTCATCTTTGTTCTTATGCATGGTATTAATATTAGTACTCTTCATTACTATCACAGTTTCTCTTTACATATTGCATATACCTTGCACATTGGAAAAGGACAAATCTGTAAGAAATCTGTCGGAGTAACAGGTCGTGTTGTGCTTGATGTGCCTTTGCCAGTTTGTTACTTTCATCTGTATCAGAGGTTAATTTCATTTAAACTTTTGAGTATAAGGATAGCCTATTTTGCAATGCAAGACAGTGTGGTTTTTCTTTTTTTTTTTTTTTTTTTTGAATGAACTGCTTATGTTCTTGGGGCAATATATAAACTGTCACAGCATGAAATCAATTTTCTGCCTTGATTCATCCTAAATCTGAGATTTCTAGCACATTAGTATTGCAATTAGAAACATTAACAGCAGACGGTAGCATAAAAGCACGCTCTGCTCACTGACAATTTAGTGTATTTCTCCTTGTGCAAAATAGGAATCCAGGAAAGAACAGGCTTGAGCCTCCAATCCACTAATAAATTTATCAGATCAAACTTAAGAGGAGTGGAAAGTCTCTGCTTGGCACTCTCCATGGTCGTTCTGCTAAGGCAGATTATTCATGCTTACTTGAGTCAGGTAGGCTTTTTGCAAGCTTCCCCGCTAAGCCTGGGAATGCAGTACATTGAGGCCTATTCATAGGCTTCTGACATAGACCGAGCTTTTATTGCATGGTGTTTTATTATAGCCAAATCCTAGTCTCCACCCAGTTTGTAGGCACTGTGCTTATTCTTTTGAATCAAGAGAGGTTATCACCTACCTTAATCCATGCAGCAGGGTGGATTAAGGACACCAATGTGCCTCAGGATTCTCAAAGAGGATCCTGGAAACTTCTTGTTTCTTCTTTTTTGCTGTCTTTACTAAACTCTATTGGGCCTCAGTAAGGATTTGCATCTGAAATGGGCAACCTGGAGCTTTTCTCAATGAAGACATCAGATCAAAGTTCAGTTAGTCAAGGCCTTTCTAAAACATTAAGGGGGCTTGGAAGTACACAATAAAAAGATGAGCTCTGGCAGAGATTGCAGTAAAAACATTCTGATCTGTAATCCGGATAAAGAATAGATTATAGGCCAAAGAACAGCCCCTGTTTAAATTGCTTTCAGAATCCTCATTTTAAATAAAGTTACATTTTACATTAAAAATATTTAGATTTTGATAGATTGTAATGTTTTGTTGGACTTCCTTCTTTAAAAATCAGGTGCTGATAAATAAATTTGAACACTGACTTAGAGAATGTGTTTTTCTGTCTTCTTTTGAGTAAAACTGATCTGCCTCTTATGACTAGATATACATGAGCAGTTTTGTGTTTTTTTTAAATCAAAAACTAATTATTTGTTTTAATGAAAAGTTTGGGTTTAGTTTGGTTATTCTATTGTTTTTGTGGGAAAGATACTGTATTATTGTTCCTATTTATATTCTCTGAATACTGACCAGGCCTAACATCTATTAATCAAATAATTTCAATATATTTACTCTAAATGAAATTATTATAATTAATCTTAATAGTTTACATTTTTTTGGTAAGCTGAACTATGAAATAAAATTGTGGAAATATATAGCATGATTGATTTCAGAAAGCTAACTATAAGTACATGGCAATGTCTGGCACTTCTGTATTCTTTCTTTTTAGTGTTATAGTACTTACTTTATTAGCAAGACCAAGGTTTATGAAAACCACACGCGTTCTGTAGTAACTGGAGATGGAACTAAATAATTTGTTGCTCAACACAAAAAATTATTGGGATCCCATTATTGTAATAATTCAGTATACTTATCATCATTCCTGTAAATAGCAAGAATAGCAGATGCTGAAATTGGAGCAGAAGTTGTTCCAAAGAATTTTCATTGCATACACACACAACCCTGCTCAACTTTCAGATAGCGGATAAAATGTATATACTGGCCTGCCTAAAAGAAAAATCCTTTTATGGAATGTTCTAAGTTGTTACATAACCTACTGAGAAACTTTTGAAATTACTGGGGGTATTTCTGGTCACTTTTCAAAAGTAATTCCATGCTTTTAAGTACAAACAAAATGGTTTTACCTACCAACCCAAACTTCTCTTGAGAACGACCTTTAAAAGGCATTCTGTTCTGCAGTGTGAATATTCTTCAATATCTCTCTTACCTTTTCTGTCTCACCTGTTCTCTTTCACAACCATTGAGATATTTGATTTTATTTTAATACTTTATCATTTAATATGTGAGGTGGCTCTTGGCTTTTATGGGTGATCCAGCTTAGCAGTAAAGCTTGGGAGATAGAAAAATCTCTTTAAAATATTTTTGCACATTGTACAACGCACACTTCAGATGCAGTCCAGGCTTAGGGTAGTTGTCTTCCAAATAAACTAATGGGTGATCTTTCTTTTGACCTGCAAAGCTGCTGTTAAAAGTCTAGGATCCAGCACCTTTCTCAGTCCTGGCATCTTACCAGTAAGAAATATAGTAGTTTTGATTGATACTTGTATTACGAAACTTGTTTGATTATTCTAAATGACCTTTTTTTTTTTTTCCTCAAAGGATCAGGAGCACAGTGGTATTTGTGCCATAACCTAAAGATCAATTTTAATATTGCTTTGGTAATCTGTTACTCCTTTACAGTGTGTACATTAAAAAACACTATATAGTGGTTAACATTTGTGCCAAGTGTTTTCCTTCCCTGGAAGAAACGAACTTGCCACTGAGATTTACTCTGCTTGACTGTTCTTTCCAGGACAGTTTTGTTTTTTTTTTTAATGGGAAGGGCAGAAAAGATGAAGAAAATGGATTGTTACATGAAGAGCAAAAACTGTTCAATTCCTGTAGCAGAGAGCTACTACATGCTTGAATACTGCATATTATAACAATCTAGGGTTTTTTTACCATTGCATGTGTAATTCAAATAATGTTGCAGGTTGCATGCTGAACTCCATTAATGTGGAACAAAAATATGCATTCATTTCCTCTGTTTATTTACTAGCAAAACATACTCAAAATGTGTAATTCCTGCTAGGGTGTATATTAAGTTTGAGGGGTTTATGGTGTTTTATATACCCAAAATTCAGAGCTGATAAAAAAGTATCTTCATTATAGTAAACCATGGTTATTGTGTGTAATGTCTGTGTAATGCTCAACCTGCTGTTTATTCAAAGTTCAAGAAATTAAAAGCAGTTTTTAACTATTTCCTCTTTTTTACCATTTTCTATTAAGAGCAGATACATGAAGATGCAATGGTATTTTTTTCTTATTCATCATAAATAAACAAAGAAACATTTTCAAAGTCAACTGAAAATGTTTCTGTAGTGCCGTATAATTCCCAGCTACTGAAAAATCAGATAGGTGGAACATGTCACGGTCTGCACATTTCATATATCTGGCCTTTTGAAATTTGTGATCTTATGTCTAGAACATGTGCAAACATACATTCCTTTAGGTATCTGACTGCACTTTGGTGATGCAACTTGGAACAGTAACGGTTGAATTCTGTGTGGAAAAAATCACATTATAGAATGTCAACAGGGCAACCAAAACTTAGTAGTAAATATTATAATATTCTTCTACTTGAAGCTTATACTTAAGCTGAATGGGGAAAAAAAAAAGAGAAGTTTCTTTCAAGTGTATTGCTATTTAATTATTTTCTTTTCACAGATAATAATTTAATAGCTTATTGTAATCAGTATTGTTGTTTCCACAGGCCAGCCCAACATCATCTACAAAGTTTGGCCATTATTATGATGTTTCTAAAACAATGTCTCCAGAACTGTTTCAGTCCATAAAATGGCACAGTTTTTACCTTCCTGAAGAATTGTCTTCTCAGCCTAAAATTAAAACGTGGTAAGTTGTAATACCACGTGCTTCTGTTGCATGTTCAAATTTTGTCTGCGTATTAGTAGTAAAGGATATTTTTGCATCTACACTTGCTGTAAAAAATCTTGTAGCCACGCATGGCTCACAAGCAGTTCAGCAGTGGTTCTCATGTCAGTGCTACATGCCGTGACTGGCAGCAAAGCGGTTATGGCACAGAGACAGCTCAGTATACTGACTCCTCAGCTGTGGGACGAAGCAAGCTGGCAGGGACAATTAAGGCAGACATTACTAGGACAGCCTAGGACACAGCTGCGTGTTCAGTCCAGCCCTACTGACAGCTGAGTGTGGGGACTGGGGAAAACTGCTACTATCTGTCTGAACTACTCCCTGAGCGCGATGCCCCATCAGCTTTCTGAGAAGTGTGTGTCAGGTGGCTATCAGTCTTAGGAAGATATCCATACAGTTTTTAGGGCTAAGAAGACAGGCCATCCTTGACCTACATAGCTTAGAATGCTATGTCAGATTAGTTTATTGTGTGACTTTTACTTCTTACATCCTACAGCTTCACCTAAGGAAAATACAAAATACTGTGAATAGAATTACAATCGCTAATTATATCTTACACAACACCCCTAATTCCAGAGAAAATCATAAACTCTTCTCTGAATGAATAACATTATAGTTTATGTCTATCAGTAATGAATTAAGGAAGACCAGGAGAAAATGAGTGACAGTAGTGAAGACTCATATTAGCCTGTAGCACACACGTCCATTGTATCTTTCTTGGAGACATTTCAAGTCAAGTCAAACATCAAATACGGGCTAGCAATCTCTTTGTTCAGCCCACTCAATTTATATAATACCTAGTTTTATAGATCCCAGTGTATAGGGCCAACTCCTGGAAGTAGTAGTACAGTATGCTTTATTGTGATTGATTTTCATTACAGTACACTCAAATATAAAAACTGATACTTATGAAAGAAGCGCAGTATGAAGCACCTTTCTTAGAGCTGTAGAAAAGCAAAACCCAAGTCTCTTTGTAATTTGTTTCTGTGTTATGTGATGAAATGTCACTGGTTTGTAAAGTAAGTTCTTGCGATGTTCTAAAAAAAAAAATACACTTCCAGTAGAAAGCAGAGAATTTATATTTTATTCATTCTATAGTAAATATTTGAACCAACTTTATTTTTATATTATGTGTAATTATTATTTTATTTTTTAGTAGCGGGACCATAAAGAATAGACAGAAGGGTGTCTGACAGAGAGGTTGCAAGTGCTTATGTTGTTATTGAGCAATTTAACTCCCTTTCTGTCTTTTCTCTAGCTAACTAGAATGTCTCATGACTCTCGGCTTAATTCCACTAACTATACTGCTGTCAAGTATTTGTACATTTTACATTAAAATCAAATTAACTCATATGTATAGTATAGGAAATGGACTTCTAACTTTTACGCATTTGATTTTATAAGCCTTGCTTAACTCTGATATTTTCCTTGTGTGCTATCCTGATAAAAGTTCGTCATTTTTACCATATGAATTCTATTCTTATTTTTAGTTTTACTCTAACGGAAAGATTAGATTTAGTTTATTTGCTTGGCAAATTGGTAGAGTACAGAGTGATGAGGTGAGGAGCATGATCAAATAAAGATGGGTTTTGGAAGGCTTATCTCCTTTCTTCTCCCTGCACCCACAACATGGGTCTCCTTCAAGAAGCCTCTCTTGAGGAAATGAAAGAATTGTATTGTTGGGAGTAAAGGCAGGTACCAAGGTAACAGATAACCACCATTCTGAACATCATTTTCTTAGACCACAATACAATGTGGTAAGGGACAGGGAGGAATAAAGAATACATTGGGAACGGTGAACTCCCAGACAGAAATCTGTGGGAACTGTGAAGAGATGTGTACGTCTCTGTCTTCATTTACAGTAGATCATTTGTCTTCTAACTTTGATTATTGTATTTCTTGACCACAAACACCACTGCTTTTTTGCTATTAAAAATGTTGCACTAGGTTAAGGTTAAGACAAGGTGGGAAGAATTTTTCAGAATTACAGCCTCTGAAATAAAGCTTATTTCTCCATAGAGAAATGGAAGATTTAAGCTTCCCATAATTACAGTCATTCAATTTTGACACACATTTAAAAAATAAACTGAACTGTAATTTCAACTTCTCTTCATCAGTGTTGTATAACTGGAGTTCTTAACAAATGGTGGAAGTGGAGAAAAGCTGCTTCTCCCATTACCTCGATCCCCAAATTCATGTGCACCTAGAACAGTTAATATCAGCAAATTGGACTACCCAATTTACATAAAGAAAGACCAGATTAGAAAATACATAAATGTTTTCAAGTTGGGACTTAATGAAGTTCATCGATAGAACGTAAAGAATTGTCAAAGTTCCACAAAGTCAAAAAGGCCGAAGCAATGCCTGTCTTTAAGGAGAGAAAAAGGTGAAGACATCTGTGGGATAACATCAGTGCTCAAAAAAATACCAGAAAAAATAATATAATCTATTTTTAAGCTTCTAAGGTAATTTCACCCAGTATGTGTTTCCTTTGTTTGCTTATGGGTATTCAGTTGGGATAGAGTCAAAAGGCTCTAAAATAAAACAGGAGATATTCTCCATTGATAAAGTCTGTTATCACGTCAAAGGAGGAACATGCACTGGTTTGACCGTTTTCTTTTTGTCATGTTGATTGTTAAATCCTTATCTTCTAAATAAACTGTCATTGAGTCACAGCTGAATCTGAGTGAAGTACCAGGCTTTATCCCAGTGTTGGATCTGGTAATAATCTAGTACTAATTTGGCTTGATATGTATGCTGAGCAATGGGTGTCTTTACTGCAGTCAGAATGTCAAATTTGGAAAAAAGTGGAAGGAATAATTGCATGCAGATTAGATAACACAATTAGAATTCAAGAAGATTTAGGTCCGTGATCTGGAATAAACTATATGGAATTTAGTGAAGACATGCCAAATAGCATACTAGTAGGAATAATTCATTGAACAAATAAAATAGTGTAGCAGGTCTCCAGAAGAAGATCTGGCCTTACAAAGTATCTTGAACATAAAATATATTAGCAGTGTTTTGTGATTAATGCTGCCAAAAAGCATAATTTAAAAAGCATGGAGGTGATAAACTGGAATATAATGTGGTAGACATGCAAAGTACTTCTGTTCTGCTCAGCCATAACAAGCCTGTCCAGTTTTTGACAGCATCCTTCAAGAAAACTCTGGAACAGTTAGAGAAGGTTGTGAAGATGGGTATACATCTAGAACTGGGATGTATGGCCTGTGACGGAAGAATGGAAGTTCTTAGACAAGTCTAAGCAGAGTCTTGAAGCATGTTAAAAACTGACGTACAGAGGGTAGTAGCTCTGTTGTCTGCTGAAGGTAGGACAAGCAGTAATGGGCTACAGTAAACTGTGGCGGTAGAAATACGGGCTGGAAATAAGGAGATATTTTTCTAATTATTAGCACAAGAAGAAGCCTTGCAGACACAGGTTGAGAGTATTGTAGAATCTCCATCATTGAAAATTTCTAAGGACAAGTTAGGTAAATATCTGTCAGAGATGGTTTAGATGTAGTTCATCTTGCCTTGGGGCAAGAAGATAGACTACCTGACCTCTTGAGGTCCTTTTCATCCCTATCTTCTGTGATACTTTAATACACATTAGTCAGAATGTATTAAGCCCAATACTAAGTATGAATGTTTCCAATTATTTCACTGCTCTCAAAATGTTTATGCTTTTATAGAAACCCAACAAGCTTGTACTGTATTATTTACAAATATTGTGATGAAATTCTGAAGGAAGCATTCCTTTCTCAAGGAACGAAAACAAGCTCACAATCCCGTCAGGGTGATTCTATTAAAGAAAGTTTAAAAAAGGGGGAGGGAAAGGATATTATTTTGTTGGCATTACTGTTTGGAAAATCAATACAATGCTTCTGGCTTCTAAAGCTAACTTCAATATATCACAGAATAGTAAAAACTTCTGTTCTCTTGATTAACTAGACAATGATTTGAAAGAAAGTAATATGATAGTCACAGTTAACCCTTCCAATAGAAGTCAACAATTTGTATTAGACCTCCTCTTTGATTGCCTGAAGGTCCCACTGAGAGCTTGAGCTAACCTCTTTTAATCTGTGTTACAGTGAACTAGGAGCATGGACACGGCTAGTCAGCATGGCTCCACTTAGAGGATATAACTTCTTAAACATAAGGTTCTCAGACTATGGTCTTAGATGCATAGCAAAAAAACCCACCTGGTCGCATAATGCTAACCCAACATACACATTCTACAGCGAGGTCATAAGCTCTGTGTTCCTCAATGACAAGCTAGGAATTGTAAAGAAAGATTTTAGAAGCTTAGTATATTTTTTTTTATTGAATTTTTTTGATTAAATTATCATATGCACTGATGTGAGTGAGGTGTTCCCTAAGTGTTGTCCTTTTTGGGTGATTTTTTTTTTTCCTGTTTTCCTGATAGAGACCTGCTATTTTGTATGTAATTAATGTTCCTCCAAGAATGTACTTAATCTGTAACTTGTTAGATGCACCTAGAATTCACATTGTTGACCAGCCTTGCTTCTCCCTTTCTTTTTCTGTTAGAGGGTGACTAGCTTTGGAGGCCTTAGGTTTCACTTTTCCTCCTTGAAATTTGGAACAGTTCTCTTCCCCCACCCCTCTTTTCTTTGGGAAGGGGTGGGGAACAAGACAACCAATCCTTTGCTCTCCTTTCCTTTCACCACTCAGGGATGTAATGACAAAGAAGAGATTACGCAGTTAAAGCAGAAAATATACAAAAAAAGTACCACGTTTTCCTGTACAGCTTATACTCTCCTGACAGAAACAGTGAGTATAGTGAACATATATTTTACAATCCTTGAAAAAACAGTGCTGCATCTTTTAATAAGTGAAGTCCTTTGTCGTAATGTTTTGCGGCATAAGAACCATGTATTTGTTAAAAGGACCAAATCATCTTGGTCCTTCGAATTCTCTAGCTTTGCATTAAGAAACGTATTTTATTTAAACTGTTCTTCAGTGAGTGAACTGTCTCTGTAATTGTAGGTAATGTCTATTGCAAGATAATTACAGTGCTTCCCTTGCAGGATCAGAGATGTAAAGGCTTTATTTGGGCCAGAAACTCTTGGTCCTTTTTAGAAATCATGTATATCTATACATATGTCCCTTTCTTCCTATCCACAGAAGCACTTGGCTTCTTTATGGACTTGCAAAAAAAGGAGATTCTTTGACTGATTAGACAGAACTAAGTTATTGACTGGCCTTTTACTTTGCAATTAAAGATCAGATTTGGAGGTTATATACATCATTTGTTCACCTTAAAGTTTGAATCAATCTTTCTTTTCTTTCCTGTGTTTTTGCACGCATTTGTCTGTATCTGCTTTTTGATGGAGGGAGATGAGAACCACTGTGTTTGCTCTCCTTTCTGTAGCCCCGGTACCTGATGGCTAAATTAGATTGCAGGGTCCCCTTTTGGATAATCACTCAAGATGGGTGGAAGTTCATTGCCCCATGATAAACATTAATTGAAAACAGACTGGGAAGTCAAATGGGACTGGGCGTTTGGTGCCAAAAGAAGGCGTAAACCTTCTCTTTCTTATCTCGTCATTTTTTATGTTAGGGAAGGGCAGTTATGCCCTGGCCCTAATGCTAGGACCAGGCTAACAGGGTTGTGCAGGTGACAGCAACTGTTTTCCAGTTGTTGTTGCTAGGATATTCTGATGTCCTTTTCATTGCATTGCTAAAGCTGGTACTTAACAGGAAGGCAGAAATATCCTCTGTGATAACCCTGGGCATCACAGAAAAGGCTTACTTTCCATCCCTCTACTTCTGTCCTCGTTAGCTGCGATTACAAAAAAAAGAAAGTTTGATAATCAAAGGAACTAAAATAATTAAGCTGTAGTTTTTCAATAATAGTCGTAAGTTTTACCTTAAGAATGTATGTGCTTTTGAAAAGGAATAAATTTGTCTAGAGTCTAGATTTACCGATAAATTTAGATAGAACAGGTTTAACTGTCTTGCCTAATGGGGTCTCCTTATACATAATAGGGCTATTTGTCATACCCTTGATAACCTAACCTTTGTTAACTGCTTAGAAACTATCAACAGAGAAGCCAGAGGCTCCGTTGTAACCGGGATACCTTCTTGCCAGCTCCTGCTTTATCCATTACTAAATTGCTAAACAAAAAAAAGAGTAAAGAAGGAATTGTTTAAACTCATTATCAGAATTAAATGGTGTTTAGTAACAAAGCCAAAAAAAGACTAGAAATTAGAAAATAAGAAATATCTCATTTCCTTCCTTAAATATTATGCCAAACATCGCCAGAAGGAAAATGCAGCTTGCTTTTATAGTGTTTCCACAATATTTTTCACGTCCTTATTTACACAGCATGGTTCAAATTTAAGTAAACCATTAATATTTTAGCAAGAAGTAGAAGAGCGGCTATTTTTACATTTTAAAAAAATCTATATGCATTACATTATTTTCTTTAATTCTTTCTTTGCTGCAAATCTTCTTCTGATGGATTAATTGAAGATCTCTTTTATTTGTTTGTTTTAATTTTGGGACCCTTTAATTCTGCTAAGGCTTTAGGTATTTTATTTTTTTTATCCACTAACTTTTAAAAGCAAGTTGGTAACAAATCAGGAATTGGCAAGTATTGTGATTGCAGTATATTCTCTGGCATCCCTATAGATAGCATGGTAATACTCATCCGCAAAATAAGCGATAGATGCACAAACTTGAAAATGCCAGTTTGTGGTGACAAAGACCACAATCGTCTTTTCGTATCACACATACTGTGTTCCTGGCTATGGCTACAAGACAGTTGCAAACTCCTTCCTAATGTTGGTGAGCAGCAGTTTCTGTCTTTTCCAAAAGGATAAAGGAATATCCAAAAGGATACATGAATGCTTCTGGTTATTGGGAAGTGCTGCAGATTCTCTCCAGCTCTGGCAAAACTGGGAAGAAATCGCAGCACTGCGTAAGCAGCAAGGATTGCGTGTGCGCTGCGATAATGTGAGGACGTTTTGGCTGGGGTGGAGGCTAAAGCCCCCTTCCCCTCCACCTACTCTGTAAACTGACACCTGCAAGACATTACAGCTAGAACATTTAACAGCCATTCCTTTTGTAACTAAACACTAGGAAAGTAACTGATTTCATACGTGAAAATTTACTCTTTCTTTTCTGAGATGCTCTTTTTTGTATAGCAAGGCAGACGTTACACGTTAAATGTCAAATTGAGATTATATATTGCCAGTTATTTTCAGCTGTGAATTTCATAGAGAGTATTAAATTATTAAGGTACATCAGGTTAACCAGTAGCCTTCTAAGGTGCTAAATCTGAAAACAAACAGAGTTTAATTTGGAAACTCTGCCTTTTATTTATATCTGAGAAGGGTCATCTCTTAATGTTTTCTGACATTCTGTATTTCAAAACTTGAAATTATTATGACTATGTGACTTCTTTGATTGTAGATGTTTATAACTTAAATATATCATTGAGGGGGTGGGTTTGGGTTAATACTGTTTTCTTGAAGGAAATGTAGAATTCTGAGTTAAAGCAATGGTGTAAAAGACAGATGTTTGCAACTCAAGTGCTTCTCAGAAAAGTTGTCTTCTCTCCAGTGCAGAAGTATGAAAGCAAGTTTATTTGGGTTTATTTAGGTATTCATTAGTAAAATACATTTGGATAACACTTTTGGCTCTTACTAAAGTAACAGGAATAGTTTCATTAATGTTTGGACCAAGTGATCTTTTGATGTCCCTTACAACCTGGGCTGTTATCAGATTAGACATATGAAATGACTGGAGCAAGTAAGAATCTTTTTAGAGGAAAAATTTTCAAAATAACCCATCATATTTCCCAAGAAGTACACAAGAAGGTTTGAATCCACAACCCTGGATGGTAATTAGTGAGACTGGAAGGAAATGCTGAAGCTAGAAAAGATGGAAGGGCTTAAACTCTCAGCTGCAGTGAGGAACCTGCAAGTCCAGACACACAAGCCAGTATGCTCTGTGGGATTTAAGAAAACAGTGTGTCTCTTTTAAAAGGGAAAAAGTGGCTTGCTTTTTTAAAGTAAAGATTAGGACTTTCTGTCCTTTGTACGTGTTAGCCTGTGGACTGGAGAGCATGGCTGGGGTGGATATATGAAGAAGTGCTTTGGACGTGCAGGAACTGGACTTTCTAAGACTTCGACAAGGCAATTTGCTGAACTGTTATTTGGTTTTAAGTCTGCTTAAATCTATTTTTAGCCATTAGTTTGCTGCTTTTTTTTTAATTTATTTTATGTTATATTTTCTGAGTAATACATAAAATAAATTCTATCTCACAATTCTGCTGTCATGCAAATAAAGCAGTAATAACACCTGTAGCGTATGGATACAAAATGGAACTGTAGCATAGCAGAATGTATATTATGGTCTGGTGCAGTATCCAAAAAAAAGACTAAAAACAATAAAGTGAATTAACTACGTGAACTTTTTAATTGTGCAAATGTTGTCTCTTTCATTTTTTGTTAGTTTTGATTGTTGTAGAAGTTGTATGTGTGAAAGTTTTCAGTAATAGAAAATCAACTCTGTTCATCAGCACATTGATTAGGTATACTTGGAATAACAATTGGGTAGATCTTTGTCAGTTATAGAAGATTAGTACTGTGGTGTAATGGAATGAAAAACTTTGATACATTAAATCATTAATCTTCTAGATGTAAGTGAGCTTGACATAATTAAGTTATCTTAATCCCTAGAGATTTCAGCTTTCACTAAATGTCTGAGCACTGAACTAGTTAACATGAGGCAATCACAACTGCTTATAATGTCAACTTTATTCAAATAGGTTTGGGTTTTTTCTTCTATGACACTTCTTTCTATGCGACACTTTCAGACTGGAAGCTGCATATGCATATATTTATTTTTAATACAGCGGTTAGAGACATATAGGAGAGTATTAAAATGTGTTACTAAACTATTTCTTCTTGCCAACAGTAATATGAACGGTGCTTACGCAAGGCTGCTTCAGTCCATTCAGAGGATCATTTACCAGGAAGGGTTTGATGGCTCTGATCCCCAGGTACTGAAGACTCTCCTACTCTTCTATAATCCTGTAACTAATGTTGTTTTCTGAATATTCAAGGATGGCACAAGAAGGTCTTGGACAAAGTAACAAGGAACAAGCTGTTTCTAAACATTGCTAAAGTAAACAAGCAAAGTAAATAGAGAGTGTGGTTCATATTTTAATGTGCATTTGGAGTTTTTACCTGTTGCAGATATGCAGACCATGTGAGAAAGAACTGTAAGCTAACACTAGTAAAATGCATATTCTGTGCAATTAGCTAATAAATGGATTGCCAAATATAATGTAATTAAGCAAAACACTTTTTCCCCTATAGTATTTTTTTCAAACTATGGCTTTAGCAATAATGTGTTCAAGATTCTTGAGACTGAACGTTTAATCTTAAACTTTCAGATTTTTTCAATGTTGTTTTAACTGGAGTGGAGTGAATTTTTTAATGACTTAAATGGTGTGCATCTTTATGTAGCGAGCATTGAAACACAAGTAAAGAAATAAGAATGCTATTTCAACTCAGAAATCAAAACAGCTTCCCAGACTTCTAAAGATCCCTGTACTCTTCATAAATCATACTATGGGTAATCAAAAACATTTTAAGCGTAACAACATAGGCTGAAAGCCCTTTTCTGATTTGAGCAGTGCCCTATCTATTATTCTTTGTCATATTCAGTAATATGTGAGTCCTTTGGAGTTGATGGAAATAAATTATCTTTATTGTTGTGCAATAGAAATGTTACTACAGTAGAAGTTAATTAGTATAGGTGCTGGAGACCCTCAAAGAATATAATACAAGACTGTGTACTATTACCAGTTAAATATCTTAGAAATCATTTTTGCAGGGAAGATAATGTTGGAATGGATGTTTTAGTGTCTAACAGTATGTTTTAGAAACATTACCTGCACAGAACACTTCTGTGTAAATTTAGGTTATTTGTGCTCAGTGTTTAGTCTCTGCTGAGATTTATGGGAGAGCTTGCTTCCCCTTTGGTGGCAGTGCCAGTCTGGAGAAGTAATTTGGTCCCTGCCAGGCACCTCTCCCCACTCGCTGTGGTAGCCGTGGCAACAGGCATGTCACCCTACCCTACAGCACCCTGCGCAGAGATGCTCCTCCCGCACCGCGACAGGTCCTGTGGAAGCCCCAGAGCTTGCCGGCTGCAAAGAGCAGCGCTGAGTGAAACAAATGCTCTGCCAACCTTCAGCCAGCAAACAACCTCCTACTGAAGAGATTAGGCTGGTGTTTCTTGTTTTTCTTTGTCTATTCCTGATTTTTTTATATATATATGTAAAAGAAAATGAAGGTTGGTCAGAGCCAAGCAGGGAAAAATTAAACATCATGCATAGTCATCTTCTGTACTTGTTGTTCATTATTTCAAAATGTCTTACTAGAGTCAATAAAGCAAAACCAGAACTTTAACTCAGATTAATTTAGAAGTATATGTTTACTAAATGACATATATAAGTTTCTGAGGTGAAGCTTTACGAGTTAGAAAAAGAGTCCTTCTTCAGGCCAGTTTATCTATCTAGAAAGCCATTAGCGCTTGCGTAGTTTCTGTTTCAAGGGAGATAATGCATATGATTTCCTGGAGCATTTTCTGTTATGTTCTTTTAATATTCCTCTTTTCCCCATGCATCATCTTTCTTTGTACATTCAAATTTTGTACATTTAGAAACAGCATATAATACACACTTCTTAAAAATATGTCCAGAGTTGAATGTAGCTATGATCCAGGACACACCGTGGATCTTTTTATCTTCCAAATCTATGAGGAATTCATCTCTCTGATATTCTGTATTCCCTTCTATTTTCTGAGCCTTCAGAAGTACTTTTTAAGTAGCCAGATATGAAGATTGTAGAGTAAGGACCAGCCTGTATTCCTCTGGACCTGTGTCCTTTCCTGTCTATAATAATAATACAAGCTTCCAAGAAGTTTGTGCATGTATGCTGCCCTCCCCAAATAATCCTCTCCCCTTTGGGTGGGTCATATCAGCAGTGGCTTTCATGAGGTTCGGAGAAAACTGACAAGGGCCAAAATGTAGCAGGGAGGTACTGAACTTTCAAGAGATTTACTTACTGACTCTTAAGTAGATCCATTAATCACTGTCTGTGAATGACAGAAGCTGATGCCATTAATGCTTCATTTTTTGTACTGTGAAGTATAATCTTGCCAAAATCTCTAGACTGTGGAGGTCTAGAAATGTGTTGCTTGTTAGATCTGGAATCAAAGGAAAAGTTTAACTTGACTGGTGAAACTTTCAGATATTTTTGGCTGCTTTCACATCAATATGCCAATGTTACTTAGACTTACTACTCCTTTTTGCCAGTATTTGAAGAGGGGTCTGGAGAAAAGTGAGCAGAATGTGACTCACCCCAGCTGACAGAGGCTTGACAAAATTAGGAAATTCAGTGAAAACTACTGTTAGAGGTTTAGTAGACCTCTAATAAAATGGTCAGGCATCTCTAGGACCTAGAATGGTTAGTTAATTAGTTTTATAGGACCATCTGCTGTTGGCCGTCATAGATTAATATTTCTTGACTGTCCTGGATGACTTTGTGGGCCTTAGGACAATAATTCCTGTAGGAGGTATTAGGCTACAGAAAAGTTTGGTTGAAGTTAACCAAAGCAATTACCTCTTTGTTCACATTGACTGGAACATCTTTGCCAAGATCTATTTGGAAATTCAGGGTCTGAATGACCTATAACCTAGAAATATGAGCATCAGATTTAAGTCCTTTCTAAAACCTCCTAGTAACTCTTTGCTGCTGATCATTAAGCATGAATCCTTTTTAAATTGAGCACGGTTTTAAGTCATACAGAATAGCACTTCTTTGTTTCAGAATATTTTAGGTTTTTCATGTTTGACAACAGAACTTTCATAGGCAACTATATTTCCTTAACATTTCTTTGTATACTTTGGAGCTCAAGTTGGGTGACTTTCAGGGTAATAAAGTTGGGGGTGATTGGGTTTTTCTTTGCTTGGAGTTGGATTTTTTAATTCTTTATAATCAGAATTCTTGCTGCCAAAGCAAACATTGTTACAAAGATTACATGAAAAAGGTAAAAAAAAAAAAAAAAAAAAAAACAAAACCTAAACTCCCAAACTAATGAGAGTATGAAAGATCTAGTAATATATCTAAAAAAAATGTTATCCTACTCTTTACTGCAGGCTTGTTGTTATAGAATATTAGACTTATGCTTTTCTTATATTTCAGTTATGAAATAAGCCATTTGTCAGGGCCTTGTGGGCCTGACAGAATTATACTGGTAGAAATTCTGTTACTGGCCAAAATAAATACATCTGATATTATCTGGTGTTTGAATAGCTTTATCTTTTACAACTCTTACGATTTAATATTGTGAAACAAGCATCTGTCATCCTTTATCCAATAAGAGAACTGATACTCTGCTACAGTTTTTTTCTGTTTGTATGTTGCTCTTATGGATGTTCTTCATAAGAAAAAAATATTTTTCTCATGAAAAAAGTTTCTGTAAGTTTTATGTATGTTCGCTCTGAAATTTTTAAATACCAGAACACTTTCTCTGCATGGTCACTATCCATTATATCTGGATAAAATAGTTTTCTTAAATGCCTGATTTTGTACTATTGCGTGAACACACATCAAGAAATGCGTGAATCTACTCTGATTAGAAGTCATAAAAGAATATTAGACTAGCTTCTCTTTTTAGTATTCTTTTTAAGACTCTGAACATCCAAGCCTAACAAATATCATACAGAGAAGTCAGATTGCGTTGTATTATCCTGTACTATTATCCTGATCTTCATACGGTAGTGTAAAAAGTTAACTTTGCATAAGTAAAGCCTAAAAGCCTGCAACGCCCGAGACTAAAGAATCCGCTGGAAGTAAAACATGTATCGCTTTCATAAAGGTTGTAAGCGAATTGGCAGATCAGCTCACTGTGTAAGCCATGAGCGCTGGATAAATGCAGAGCCATGTGGTACTAACTGTGTTTCACAACTCGGGCTCTGTCTACCCAAGATGGAGAAGGACATACGTGTAAGAGTAGCCTCTTGTCTCCTCAAAACCTTTCCTCTGCATTTCCAGAGCAGCTGTGCAATGCTTTGTGCTTGATAGTTACTGTTCGTTCCAGCTGGTGGAAATGAATATCTACAGTTTATCACAGCACTTTGCTGTAATGAAAAGTGTCTGGAAGCTTTTATTTATCTAAACTAGTATTTTATATATACATATATATATGTAAAAAAAAAAAGCTGGCCTTTAAGTATGAACCCTGAGCTCTAGAATTGTACCTTTGATCACCTTGTACAGGAAGTCTTTCAACAAGGGTGCTTATTGTCTCTCTCTCGGCTGTTGATAGCAAATATACCTAAAATCCTTCTCAAAGATCACCAGGAAAGGTCACATCAAATAAGCAGAAATGAGATTTGTCAGCAGGAGAGATGACATTTTACTTTGCATAAACAAGTTACAACTCTGGCTTCATAATCTGCCCCTTCAGAAAAGGGGCCTTATCTTAGCCACTGCCTCTGTTTGATGCTCTTCTGCCAGCGTCCTGCAGGGCAGCAAACAGTCTTTAAGTAGGTAACACACGAGGCTGGTTAGGATTTTGCATGTCAAAACAGCTTAGATTCTAGTACCCAGTAGCTAACTAAAGCAGATCCAGAAACACTCATGTCAAGGACTTTCAGAAAGGTGTAGTCCTTAAGAGACAATCTGCTGATGTCTCCATCAGACTCTGTTTCTCCATAGCTGTGGGTAAACCTTCCTTCCTTAGTTGGAAGGACTTGACAGGAATGTAGATGATACAGAGGCTTCTGAAACAGTGAAAGGGCTTTGCATTGCGGAGGTAGGCCATCAACCTTTTTCATTCAGAAGGAGCAGAAAAAGTGAAACTAAAGCAAACAGTCAGAATAGTCAGGTTATTAAGGTAACACAGCGGAAAGTTGAAAATAGAGGGAAAAGTTGTGTTTCGTTACTCTCAGGCACGTCCAGCAGACCAGTTTAGAGCTGGGAGAAAAGATTCTTTTTCATGTTTTTTAAGGCAGTGATGGAGGAGAGAAAGGGCATGAAAAATCATAGTATTATTGGATTTTCTGTCAGAATATACTTACATTTAGCTGGTTGAAAAATGCAGATTAGTAGTTTTCAGTATTTGCATGCTGTCCGTTACACTTGTACTTGCTTATCTGACATAGCATGATATCCAGTCAGTGAAAAAACTGCCATTCCATTTGTAATTTTCGTAAGATCATCTGAGATTAGGCTATGATTATGTAAACTGTGTAATTATTATGGATATGAATTCTATAAATTGTATTTTTAAATGCATTACATGACATTTTCCTCTTAATGTTTAAAAAATAAGAAGTGGCTTTTTTTTTTTTTTTTCAATAGAAAAAACAAAAGAATATTTTGCGGATAGGAATTCAGAGTCTGGGTTCCATGTTGTGGGGTGATGACATTTGTAGCAGTGACACTCCCGAAGATATTCATAGCCTTACAAAATTTCTGTATGTTCTCCGTGGCCTCCTCAGAAAATCTTTGTCAGCCTGCATCATCACAGTGCCTGCTCACCTTATCCAGGTAGGAATGCTGTCTTTGCTATATTTCATAGCTAACACATCAGTTAGGAAAAATTTAAAGTTAATGGTAAGAAAAAAAATTTTGGACATTTTGAAAACTTTTTTTGTCCAAAGGGCAAAGTTAAAACATAACTTCACTGTAGTGTTTCTGTACTTTTGTGGGACAGTCGTGCTGCAAAATCTACAAAGACCTAAGCATAAAACTATCATAGATACACTTATGCCTTATGTGGGTCTTAGTCTTTTTTGAAAAAGTATCAAAATTTCAGAAACTGTAAAAAAGCAAAGAGAATCCTGCTAGTAATGTCTCTTTTTTTTTTTCTTTACATCTGTATGTACTTTTCCACTACCTTCAGAACACTGTTTGGAGTTTCAATACAAGACATTTCAGTCCACTGTCTTCATGTGTCACACTCATTACAATGATGCGTGACCTTGTTTTTAAAGCCAGGAATTGAAAGATACAGGTTTGCTCATTAATTCTAATATCCCCTTCTATTGGGACCAGGAGCAAACCAGTTATGGTATCAGAGTAATTTTCCCAATTGCAAAATCAGAGGCTACTAACAGCACCTTTCCTGAGAGTGTATGGAGGCTTAAATGTACCTTCTGGAAATAAACTTTTTTAGCAAAAGGAAAAATGTAGATAGTCTTTTTTTCTGCAAGCGGTAATGTAACTTACAAAAGCAAAATTATTATTCACAATGAACAGAGAACCTATAATTTTAGATATTAATTTGATTTGATTATAGTAAAAAAGTACTGGATAGAACCTCATATTAGGCAGAATGTTTTGATAGTAGATGAGTTTATCATTAGATTAAATCCTATCTTAGGTAAGTACATGACTCTCACTTATGTATTGCATTTTGTAAAGGTGTTTGAATACCTGCAAATGTTATTTGTCTAGATACCTGATGCCCTTACTGCTTCGAAAATAAAGAAACTTGATTTTCTAGTTTTACCATTGCAATCAAAACTGTATGAATATTCTTCTTGCAGTACAAATCTCCATCTCCTTACTTAGCTGTTTTTAAATATTAGGTAGCAGTTCACCTTCAAAAAGATTGACAGTAAAATTTAATGCAATGAATAGAATTTGTGAATGTAAAACTAGCATCCTTCTTTTTTACACATTGGAATTACCTGTCCATAATTGGGACATACAATTGGTTTCATTGTACTGTTTTTTACATATTATGTCAATAAAAGGTATGATCATATTTTAGAGAAGAAGTCCAGAAGTGTCTCTGAGAAACAAACTGAAGGACAAAGGGTTTTGTTTGTTGCAAGCTTACCTGGGAAGTTGATTTTGGTTTTGTTTTTATAAATTCCATACATATCAATTCCCATGGAGTTAGGATTGAAAGTCTATCTCGTTTTTTAAATAACTGATTTTTTAATTTTAACAGAATTGTTTTACAGTAAGTGCTAGAATATTCTGAATTAAAAAAAAAAAACCCACATTATTTCCAGAATCTTTGTTTAGCAGCCTTAAACAAATGAGAGCATTAATTTTTTTTTTTTTAAATTGTTAAACTTCATGTATCCTTCTTTAAGCACTAAACTATGGAGAAAACTGTCATTAGGAGGAGCAAAGCTGCTGAGGGTTCCTTATACCCCACATTACTCAGTTCCCAGAGCCCTGCTGTGTAGTTGTTCCACTCTCCAAGAAGCCTGTTAAAGAGCCCCTGAGAGCATGTGTACAGCCTTCCATGTTAATAGTTAATTGGTGAGGATGGCAAGATGAGAGGACAGCCGAACATGTGGTCTCTCAGGCTCAAGCCGTAGACAGACCTTTAGTTATAATAACAGCAGCTGCTCACATTCTCACAACCCAGCTACTCACCATTCTGTTGCTGAGGTTTCTTGCTGGATTAAAAAAGTAAAGAAAATATCTTTTCTTTCCAAGAGAATGAGAGAGAAGGATTTTTTTCCCAAGTGCATTTCTGTATATGTATTTAATTTGATCAGAGTTAAGTTCTAGCATATGCTTTCTGTTCAATCTTAAAGACAGTACACTGAAGGCATAGAAAATGCACACTATTTTTCTGAAGATATAGTAAGTTCCACATTTATTCCCTGAGCTACTGTTTCTGTATTTTCTGTGTTATCTTTTGCCTCCCAACTGTATTAATTAGGTGGTCTACAAGTAAATTCTTCACATGAATAATTTCCATGAAGGTAAATGTAAGTTCAAAATCACATTTTAATCCAGGTTTTTGTCTGCATAACATATACAGAAGAATAATTTCCTTTTTACCTGCTTTGCCTTGAAAAAATAGATTTTTGGTAGTGACTCATACCACATCTTGTCTGTCAGCCCCCAGTACTGGTTACTCCAGTGAAGAAGAAATAAAACTCACAATTGGTAGTACTGATTTTCAACAGGGGCAGTGTCTTTCCAACCCAGACTAGTTTTATTTTTTATATGTAGTATATGAATAATGCATATATGCATATGGAATATGTGTGTATATATATATATATATATATATATATATAGTTTGAGATTGGTTTCTTCTATATATTTTGCCAAATACTACTTGTACTGTGACAGGGAGTTCCACAAATTAAATCTACCTGGTTTCTTTCTTTTTCTGAAAGTTTAGTTTTGCCTTTACTTTTCATAAATTATATCTTTGTTCTTGGCTGATGGGACAATAAGATGAGGCTCCCTATTTTATTTTTTCTGTATTCTGATTGGTTTTTATTTTTTCTCATGCTGACTCCTTAATCTGTTTTTAAACAGTCACTTTTCTTTTCATCATATTTTACTTGGTTGCAGTAATGTAATACAATAATGCTATTATTGTTTGTCCACTTTTCCTACATTCTAATGTCTGCTTTGTCTCTTTGATGACTACTGAACATTAAACAGTGGTTTTGTTCTTGATGCTTTTCCCTCTGTGGTACACATCCACCAATGTGGCTCTTTCATTATTCCAGCTATTCATTGTCTTGGATTTAATAACTTTGAATTCCATTTATCCAAAGATGATGCTTATTCACCCAGTTTGATGGGACACTGAATGTCTTTACAGTCTTCTGTAAGGCTATATTTTGGTAAAAGACACAAATTTACAAAAAATCTGGTTGTGTACACAGTTTTTTCAGAATAATTTCAAGAAATTGTAGTCCACTAAAGAACACAGATTCTTTGTGTTTTATTGATGAAACTTCTAGTGCAAACAGTGCATGAAGAAAAAAGAAAATTCTCTTTTCTCAACCACAAAAATCGGAATACATTGTTCTGGAAGCAGATTTCAAGAAAATGACACTAAAAACTTACCCAATTATGAATTTTATTCAGATGATGTGTGACAAGTTTTACTTGATTGATATTTTCTACCAATTGAACATACTCTGTCTTACACTGTCTGTCAGGTAATAAATATTGAGATACTTACGAGTATGATTAAAATAGTTGATGGAAGGTTATTTTTCAAGTCTTTCTACTGCTTCTTGAAAATGCATTGTGCCTATGAAATCAGGTGGTGCATTTGAAAAGGGAAAATTACTTCCACTTTTAAAATCTAGGATTGATCAAGGAGGGCAGACTGAAGACGGATTTCGTTTGTTGCTATGCTTTCCAAATTTAAGGAATATTGTAAAAACAAGTAAGGACTCTTTTTTCTGTATGTTGACAATCTGTGTGTATTAGTACCTAATTTAAAAAAAAAAAAAAACTTTTTGTGCTACAGAGTGTGACTTAAAGGACTTTAATGTCACTGTTTTATACTTGCAAAGGCCCTAAATTCGAATTTAAAATATTTTCCTATTGTATTTTCTTCTTTTTCTTTAATTACTAGAAATCATTGTAAATCCAAAACCATCTTTCCCCCAAAATACTAAATAATGTTCATAATTCTGTTCCTGTTCTTCCCAATTTTGTATCACTTAAGTAATATTTTTTTTAGTAGATTATTATTTTCACTGGGAGAAAGCGTAACACATTTATTAAAGCCATCCTTTATTTTGAACTTGAAGCTGTACTACTGGTAAGGACTAACAACCGTATTAGTCAGCATGTACCAAGGGAAATTAATTGACTAATGAAAAGTCAGTATGAATAAGTCTTGTTACAGAACCTGTCCTCAGAGTCTGAAGTTCTGTTTAGCAAGGTATTTTCATTATTTCATCCAGTATGCTAAAAAATTAATTTTCTGCAATATTAATGTTTTGATGCTTTGAATTCACTGAAGTGCATAAGTTACTGTATGTTTCAGTGTAGAAAAATTCAGAAACAAACCTTTTCACATCCATAGCCTTTTGTGTTCACACTGAGTAATTTAGCAGCTAAACTCGAAGTCAAGCAATAGAGTGCTTAAGAATCCATTGCTAATATAGGATTATCAGATGTGAACTCCTATAGCTTGTGAATTTCTCACAGTTTGAAATCTTTATTCCTATGACAAGAGCTAAGAGTGATTGCCTGCCTTAGAACTCTAACTTCTGAGAATTCACAAGTGTAAAATGCTGAATAACCTTCAAATGTATTTGATGAGGTAACGGCTGCACACAAATTTGTATTGAGATCAAATGTCATATAGTTTCTATATGATAGTTAATCAAGCTTTCGAAATTCTCTGCAAAATAGAAACTATGAAGATGAAATGGTCTTCATATTTTTCTGTACTGGGTTTTTTTACTTGCTTTTTAATGTTGCATGTTGCATTTTGTTGTGTGTGAGAAATACAGTTTAACATCCATACAAAGAGAGAGTCATGAGTTTATGACAGGTGTTCTTGGGTTATCCACATAGTTTTCAGAAATTAATATTCTGGTTTGGATATTCTAGACATTCATAAAAGCATCTTTAAAATTATGATTGAGTAGGAAGCTCAGAGCAGTATTATACAATTCAAAATTTAAATTGTGGGACAGTAAGTAATTTTGTTTTCAATTCTATTATTGCTGATAATATTTGCTAATCAAATTGCAGAAAAAATAGAAGTATTTTGTTGTTTCGTAAAAGAAGTTATGGTTGCCAACAGGCTGTATTCTAGCTCCACCACTTCTGATTTGGTAACAACTACCCATTTCAAAAACAAATACAATATACATCTGAAGCATGTTTTTGTACCCACATGTTAATTGTCTTTTAACTGACTTAGCTTTATTATGATGAACAGTCACATTGTATGTTAAAATTATATGCCTAAAAGAGCCTTCTCAGAAGGACACTATATACACATCCTTATCACCATCTCATCAACACATTGTCTTTTAATCAAAAAAATCACTTTTCCCAAAATGAATATGCTAAACTTTAAAAGTTAATGAGTATGTGCAACATTGCAATTTTATTTTACATTTTATGTATGTAATCTGAAAATACACCTATGAAAACTTAAAAAAATTGGGTAAGATTTAGAACTAAATCTTGCAACTGCAATATTAGACCTAAACAGTTAAATATCCCATCACAGTATGGAGATAGTCATCTGTTCAAGCATATGGAATCTTTTGGCTACTGGACTAAGTAGTTAATATAATGCCCAGTGTCCAGACATGGACACAACTGTTATGGAAGCAGAAGGGAAGAGGCTCATGTATTGAGCCCATTTGGACACTGATAAGTAAAGATTAAAAGAGTGACTTTAAATAATGCAGGACAAAGTAGTTATCTGCTTTAAGCAAGTAATTCTGTTAGAAAATGGAAGGTAGTATTGTTTTTCTGAAGCAATACTATTTTTTTCGCATAAGTAGAAGTTCTTGAAAAAAATGCCCTGTGCATCTAGCATTAAATATGGGTTTTATCTGTTGTCTGTTGTATTTGAGAACAAAGAACAATAATTTTCTGTAAAACTATTTTATATTTAAATTGTTACGTATGTATCTCCTGTCTTAAATGATTTTCAGATAACTGAATATTGAATTTCTGTGCAGTGTTTGCTTAGAAACATTTTTATGTGAACTTTTGGTGTTGTTTAAAAACCTTGAAATTTCAGAATCTAATTTTACGTCTTTTTGTTTAGACCTGCTCTATTAATTACAATATAATCATAATAAAAAGGAATACTGCATCTTTAATGATGTTTTTGTGCCTGTGTAGTTAAGCTTTAATGCTAGGGAAAAAAAAAAGATTAAATTAGCCTTGTAACCTCTTTCTCTTCCAGACTGATGATGGAAAATAAAAGCTCTTAGCCACAGAATGTAACACTTAGAATTAATATTTAATTAGACCAGCAAATTGTACACTGTGGCTGAAAGCTTCCAAAGAGTTGTTAGTGCCACAATTGACCTACAAGTTTAATAATAACTCACTTCTAGGAGCAAGTGCCAGTTCAGCATAGTGGAGCCACTGTAAGAAAGTCCTGTGAGATTAAAATCAGCAAACCAAATGGCAGGCGAGGATTCCTGGGATGGAGCCTTCTGGAAAGCTGGGAGCTGGAGTAGCTTTTCAGCCAGGATTCAGATGAGAACAGTGGGCAAAAAAAGCTGATCCCTCCTGTTCTGGGAGCTTCTGGTTGTAGGCCAAAATCCTAGAACAGATTTTTTCTAAATGTTCTTACTGCAGCTATTAATTTATATCACAAATCAAGTAATGAATGACTTATCTTCATCTTTTAATTAAGTTTTAATACAAACATTATCGCTGAATTCTCTGGTCATGAATTTTGCTCATGGAAGAATGGCACTTTTTTGGTATGACATGTAATTTAGTATGTTTATATTGCAGAATGTTTCATTTTATAGTATCTTGCTGCTACATAAAAGCATTTTTGTTATTATGGTATGATGAGAAATTTATTGTAATATTATAAAATATGCAAATTAAATACGAAATGTGTATACATTGTAAAATAGAATATTTTGAAGGGTAAGTAGCTTAATCTTGCTTTTCATTTTAGGAACAATTAAAATATAAAGCCAGTAACTCTACCATTAGATATCCATCTGAGCCTTAATTCTATGGCAAATTATTCTAGTGAAATAGGGCACCATAAGTTCAAAAATGTGCAAACACACAGCAACAGACTGAGGAAGGAACATTCTGCATTATTTATTGGCTAGATCCTAAATAATTAAAGAAATGCCTACTCATTAGTTAAAAATTAAAGCAGGTGAGAACCTTGCCAGCAGAGGGAGCAGTCATGTCTTTCCTTAGGTTCCCATCGTTTCCAGCCCACCCATTATTTCCACCCTACCTCTTCTTATTGCCCAGCCAGTTTCCCATCTGGACCTAGCTTTGCCAGCCTGCTCCTGATGACAGCCTATAATTTTAGACTGAATAAGGGATTAGTTTTTTAAATGATTTTATATTTCAGAATCTTGCCACTTGATCACCAACATCAGTTAGAAGTTCCTTTTGATATTTGTGTACTATTAATTGAAATAATAGTGGAGGATATTTTTGGTCACCTGTGAATAAAATGCGATTCACTGTTTAAAGAATTAAAGTTGCAGCAGTAGTCAGCCTTTCTGAATTGGTAAGCGAACTGCAATGACTTTTTTTTCAGGCAAAATGGCAACAAAAGGAACTCCTAAACCTTTTTCTTATAATGAATAATTCCCAATGGAGTCATAGGATTTTAGTTAAGTCAGTTTGTCTGAAACACATTAATTTCAGCAGTTTTATTATGGCTCTTTGGTAATACGACTCTCATTCTTTCAGTCTACATTTGCATCTCTATTTTATACTACACTGTGACCAACTTGTAGCATTGAATATTTTATGCGTTTAATTTTGTAAACAAATCTGTTCAAATGGTCATTTCATTTCTGCTATAATTAAAGACAAATAATAACATAAAGTTTTCCATATATATGCTTTTATAACAATGAGACAATCTCATTAATAAGGACCAGATACTGTTCAGGGGAAATGCTGGGCTCATCTCAGTCCAGATCTTGAACTAATTTCTTCCCAGCTCCTCACCCTTCACTGAAGAAGGGCTCAATCAGGCATATTTCATCTACCCACTGCAGCAGGACTCATGCAAGAGCCCTGCACCCCAGAACCATGCATAGTCACATGCAGCCTGTGCTTTCAGCTACTGAATGCTAAGGAAATAGTCAGAAGAGAAAAGCACTGAACATGGATTCAGCTCAAAAAGGGTCACCCTTTAATACCCTGTACATCTGTCACCTCTTTTAGCCAGATAATAATGGGATTTTCAGCACGCAGCTTTCTGGGCTTTGACTCCCACGTCATCTTCACGATACCACCAAGTATTTTCCTGGTACCCCAGAGCCATAGATATGCAGCCTCCTAAACCAAGCCTCAAATAGAAGGGGGCAGACAGGGCTTAAGCGAAAGGTTGAGTTCGGTTCCCAGCTCACTGTTGAGTGGCTTGTGACTTTGGACAACTCACATGACATCTTTGTGCTTGTTACATGACTTGTAAATGAGGAATGCAGCACTTGCCTGTCTTTTGTAAAGCAGTTGGAGATCAACAGATGGAAAGTTTGATTTAAACTACATAGTCTTTGTTCTCACTTTCATTTTTGTAGGCCTCAGAAGCAACTGTTATCGACTTGCTTGTTTTATCTGTATTGAGTCATCACTCATTTCACTGTTGGCCTTTAGGTCTTCCCTCCAATGGCAAAACAGACATACGTATTTTTTATTTTGTAGGGTGCCAAGGTTTGCTGGCATTAGATTCTTTTATAGCTCAAGTACTAGACAAGTCCAGGCTATCCATCTTCAGTGAAGATCCAAAGATTTTTTTTTTTTTTTTTTTTACTGTGTGATATTTAGTTTTTATTTCCTGGCTGATTATTTTTCCTGAAAATTTATCCATAATTTTTTCATTGGATACTATGTCGTCCACCTTCATCTGATACATTTGACAATAACATTGCAGAGTTCCCGTAGCAGTGACAGTGTTTTAGGTGTAAGATAAGGAAACCATGGCGCAAATGTTTTTAGTTTTTAAGAAACAAAAATACTAGTTCTAAATAGTTTCACAGTTGAAAGACTCTTGAGTTTATATAGACTATCAAGACAAACATTATTAAAAGCAACTGTAAGAGAACAACCAAGATCTTGAATTAATACATCGTGTAACATATTGGCCAACAGATGCTTTGTTACTCCCTCCCCGTTTTTACGAGTACGTTGCATCTAATTACCTGCTCATGTCTTCACTACATGTCCTTTCTCTGCTTCTGTAACTTGTATAAAATTATTCAAAGATACTATTCATTGCTTGAAATTAGCTACTGTAATACAGTGCACATGTAAACAAATCAACCAAAATCAATGCTTCTGTGATTTCAGCCATATGAGTGGATATTTCTACTTAAGTTCTATTATAGTCAGTAAGGTTCTTCAAAGGTAAAAGAAGATGCCTAATCAGAGTCCCTAAATGTGGATTTCTCATCACTGAAGGCATTGTAGTTTGTAGAAAATCCTTGAAGTTTATTTCTAGGATATCTGTCTTCCAGCAAAGACATCATGCTTGTATTAGTTTTCTTGTGATATTGATACAGATTTCTACATACCAAAATTTATTAATGTACTGTTGGTCATCTTGTATTTCAGTGGTCTGAGTGTACATTCATTCTAGAGCCAGAAGTGAAAGTTCAGTTAGTAGATTTGGTGTGTGCAAGCGCTGAGAACAGTGCTAATCAACTTGGAGTCAGAATAAGTATAGAATTTTATACTTTACAGTCTTTGTTAATTACTGATATAACACTTTTTGGCAGAGCAGTTATTAATCTCTTATTTTCGGGAGTTGTGAATAATGAAAAAGTGTGCAAACTGTAGCTCTCTATAAAACTAGTACACGGGCCTAATATCTAACTTCTTTTACCAAAGTAAAATGTATGGGTAATTCTGTGATTTTCTGAGCAGTAATTACTAACAAATGGTGATAAATATTTAAGCCATGTTTCTTAATATTAATAATTTATCTTTTCAATTTAAAATCCTTTGGAGATTAAGTAGTAATGACAAGTGGTAAATATTTGTATATTGTGAAGTCGTTACCACATCATTGTGTGATAACCTCTCAGAAAATATCAAGAATTATTTAATCTATTGAATATCCAGCCAGTGTTTCATTATAGTCCAATGTGGCTGCCTACGTTATAGCACTAAGCTTACTTCGGCTTTATGACAGAATGTAACAGAAACAAAAAAGGCACAACCAATTTTTGAGCTTTTTTTGAAAATTCACGCACCAAAATTTGCTTTAAGTACATAAGGTTCCTATTACTTTGCATGAAGTTACTTGCTTGCTGTGTATTATTGAGACCTTCTTTCAAATGAAGTGTCAGGATTACTGGACTCACCTGTTGGTAACAACAGAAATTGTTGTCTACAATTACAGTTTTACCTGGACGTGGAGGGAGTATCTGAATTCATCTTCAAATTCTGTGCTGTCATACAGATGAATGTATGCAACTCACTGTTTAAACTGGTTTTGTCCCAGTGCTAGCAGTCATTTGTAAGTAGTTTTTTAGGTAATGAAACCCATTTTAGGATTCAGTATATTAACTCTTAATTAAATGTTTTAAAATAAAATCAGTGATGGGATTCGATTACCGGAATGTAAAGGTAGAGAAGTCAAATATAGCCCTCTACCAAAATATAGACCTAATGTCTCTTTGAAAAGATATTAAAATACCTTATTTTCAATTCAATATATAAATCAGTATTAAAATTACATTAATGTATTGATCAGAATAGAAATGCAAATATATGAAGCCCATGTGATTCAAGAGCTTAATGCATTTATACAGGTGCCAGTTAGATCTCATTGTAGATCTTTAACATGAGTCTCTTATTGTCCTTTTAAATTTTGAGATTGTTTATAAGTACTATGTAGAAAAGTTGAAGCCGTTCCAAGAAAATTTTCCATTCTTTGACTTTTCTTTACTTAATGCAGCACGAGGACTGAGAATTTAAATATTTTTATTGCGTAAATTTTGTGAGGTTTTTAATATCTTTAGAAAGTGACAAAATAAAAATGGGAGGACATATCTCTGGGTGTTAGAAAAATTTTGACAGGAAATCAGAGGAGATCTAGAAATTAGAGCAGAGTAGAAAAGACAGATTTTTTTTTCCTAATGTGAAATCCAGATGAACCAAGATTGATTTGATTAATAGTAGTACTGATAAAATTGTGGTACATTAAGAACTCAATCCAGTAGAAACACCCAGTATTAATTTCAGTACGTAAGTTTGAGCATACAGGCTATACATATATTTGTGCTGGTAGAATACCATGCTTTATACTCAGACACAGAAGATGATACATTTTGAACTGCTTTATTTGTAAATACGTATTTTTAAACACACACAAGTCATTACTCAAAACTATGTAGATTCTGCAAATAAATTAGTAGGACAAAGCAATCTTTTTCCATAATTGCGTTTCCCAAAAGCTGGTTAAACACATATGTATAGTTCCCATTTACATATGCAACTAGCTACATGGATTTCCTTGAGACACTGTTTTGAAACTACACTTTGGTTGAGCCCAAATATTGCACGTTAGCACTTAAAAGAAAATGTCTGTCTAAAACAGTGAGCACAAAGTAAGATATAGAATGGATGCCCAGCCCAGCCTGCACAACAGGGTTGCTACCATGTTGTTAGAATAATTACATTTTGGCTGAACTAACTAATTTAGAAAAACTGCAGTACATCTAGCAAGACTGAAAACTTTCCAGGACTGGGTTGGGGTTTTTTTTATTTTTTAGTGCAATTTAAAACAATACCTCTTCTAGCTGCCAACAAACTCTTTCCCTGAATCTCCCCATTCCTGGCTCCCCTCCTAACCATGTCCTGGCTCACCTCCAGAGCTGCCAAGTTTATGCCAGAAGCAGGAGGTAGATTTGTATGGGGCTGGAGGAAGATCTGGAGCTCTGTTAAATTTTCGAGCCCAGATGGGGCAACATGATTTGTGTGTTTATGTCAGTATGCCATACATCACAACTATCTGTGTGCTGACGTCAGCTTTGATTGGACATTAATGTGCTGAACACTGCAAACTAGAAAATACATGATAGATACAGATCTATGGCAACAATGCCACATAAGCAAATGTCTTTTTGGTGTGGCGATTCACTGTGCAAAATATTTCCCAAGATACACTGCATTAAGCCAGGAGAATATTTTGATACTCTTTAAAAACAAAATCAACATGGGCAAACAGACTACAATTTAAGAAAGCAAACCTGTTCAGAAGAAGAGCTGAAATCAACAATGTATTGAAGTATGTATCATTAGGCAAATATTGAATTGCTATCCCTCACTTTAATCTTTCCAGAATTAAGACCAAATAGGAAAGATGCTATTCTTATGATTTACAGAACTGTTAATGATGAAGATACCTTGCTGATGGTTGAGCATCTTTCTATCCACAGTTTTTGTAACCCATTGTTATCAAAACCAGCAAGCAAAAACGTTAAGGGACAGCAAACGTTTTTTTCAAATGGTAGATTATTTTCTCTATGCCAAGAGTCTAGTTTAGCTTCCAGAAATCATCAGTGTTTATTTATTTATGTAACAATTTTGTATTTCTTGCTTATACAAATAACACCCAGCAGCCTGGCAAAAAGAACTGGCAAAATACGGTAATTTCTGGTCTGTGGATTTATAGAGGTCACTGGCTACTTTAGATTTATATTTATACCATCTTTATGTGATTGCCCCTGTAGAATAACATGACCAAAAGTTTCCATTAAAATATAGTGTACTGTCTCTCTCTTCCTAGAAGAGGAAATAATTTGCAAGTCAGCTTTAATATTTCAGGGGTGGATATAATAACGAAGTTTAAGGATTGATGTGTAGGCAGTGGTCTTTTACCTCACATCTCTTCTGTTATTCCTCAGAAAGGAAATTCTGCAGTATAACACTGTTTTATCATTATCCATCATTAGATTTGTAGGTAAAATTGAAGTTCCCCGATTCCATGGGGATAGATCATTTTGGCCTGTGCGCAAGTAGCGGCTTTGAAAAGAGACCAGTCCGCAGGATTTAATGCCATCTGGCCCATAAGGTGGGGAAGGGAGGGGGTGTAAAGGTGCCATGGGATCGGTGGATTTAGGCCTTGTAACCTGAGCAGATTGGGCTGTGCAGGACAGGCCACAAGTTACTTTATGTAGCAGTCAAAAAACAGAATTCAGATTATTCTTTGATGGGAGTAGGAAATGTTCACCTTTCACGTCTGCTTTGTAGGCTTCTCTGTGGCTAGGAAATACGCTGTTATTGAAATGTGGGTTCATGAAAGCAATTGGTGTATTGATCACCATTTTAAAAAACCTGTATGTCAGTACAATACATAGACTTTTCTAACGTATCTAGGGATGTTTCCCTTCTCTCTGCTCCTAATTACTTTATAAATTGTTATTCTCAAATAGTTTACCAGTATTTAAATTGACCTTTCATAATAAGCATTGGCCATATAGTTTATGAAAGAAGTGCAGAATCTAAAAAATGCTTTAAAATTAATAAAAAATACAAAACTGTAATTTGGAGCTACAGAACTAATTCTTTATACTTGGAATGGGTATTTTGAGGTGATTGGTCTTGATACCCCTGAAGGTATGATGGATATAGCACCTACAGCCATCAAGAACAAGAGTATACTGGCTGTCCAGACACCTTTAAGATAACTACTTCTTATCTTGAAATATTTTGCTTTTTAGCACAGATTTGTCTTTTTTTTTTTTCCTCATTAAATACTGACATCATCAAAGCATTTAAGAACATTTTATCCTGCGTTACCTCTGAAGATCTCTGTTGTGACCTTTGAATGTTGCTTTCTGCTATATAAAATTAAGTAAAGAAAACTATGTGGAAAACAGCCATTGTTGTGCAAGACGTAAGGCATCACTTATAAATCACGAATATATTGAGAAATGGTAATGCAACTTGAAGCTTTAGATTCAGATGTTGTGTAGAGAGGAACTTTTAGAAAGAAAAATACTGGAGAAAATGCTTTGGTTTTCCATGTTGTTTGACTGATGACCAAAATGAATAATCATGTGGGTTGTGCTTGCTCGAAATATTCGAGGTGGTATGCCTAAGCATATTAAAAAACAAGGTTTTCAGAACACAAAGAAAAGCTGGGCGTCTGACGCATAGTAGAAGTCAATGAGAGGTGCTTAACTGCCACATAGCTTGTAAAGATCTCTGATGTGAGCAAATGCTTGTTATGAAGATTTAGGAAAATATGGATTTAGTGCTGAGTTAGCCCTTTTATGGTTTCTGCTTGTCAAATGTATGTTTTCCTTAGACAAATTTTGAGTCTCTTTTTTTTTAAAGAAAAAAGCCCTCTAATGTAATTTCTAAGTATTGATGACCTATTTTTTCCCCACAGTTTGTCATTGAGAAGACCAAGGCTTACTCTATGAACATTAATTACCTTTTTCATCACATAGGATGTGTATTTTGTTTCCATGTCTTACAGAATAAAGCAATTATGGAACGTGTAACAAACTTGTCAGATATGGTAGTTGGTCTTGAATCATTTATTGGCTCTGAGAGAGAAACCAATCCATTATACAAGGATTACCACGGTAAGTTCCGTCTTTAGCAATGCAAAAAGTCTGCCCTGAGTGTTTCTAGGGCACTTAGCGGCTTACCCTCCAATTGGGTATCTGCTATAAAGTAGCGTTTGATTTCATTTTAGAATATACCTTTTAAATGTTTCTCCTTGCTAACCAGTCTTGAGTTAGGAAAATTTTCAGTAAAGTGCATTAAGGCTGCAAAGGAAACATGGCAACTCCTTGCATGTTGTCAAGCCGTATTACTGAGGCATGGTTCAATCAGATGTACATCTCAACAGGCAGGCTTTGGGGAATTCACATGCAGAGGAGGCTTGGCAATCATCTGACCAGCGAGCTGAACTTGTCATGAAATCAATACTTTTGATCTGCCAAGTTTTAAATAGAGAACACGGAAAAACGTATATTATATTAAGGTGAATAAACTGCTAAATGATGTGCTATATAAACTTTATTTAAAAATAGTGTTCTATTTTTCAGCTTTAAGTTACAGCACTTATGCATTTAAAGAAACGAATGTGGATATCTGTGGCATGTAAAATATGAAATTAATTCTGGTAAAAAGTCATGTAGCCTTTCAAGTGATTAATCTTCAAAATGTGTAATGGTGTTTAATCTTGCATTTTGTTTCCCAGAGATTTTGTTAGCTGTTGCAGCAGAACTATTTAAATTTTAAAAGATCAGATTAGAAGTTATGCATAGCCAAAGCAGTGAATAACAAACAGTTTTAGCTAATCTGGAGCGGTGCTCTGAGTGTGCATAAATTACAGCTATTATTATTGTGATACTACTGTAGTTCCATGGAAACCTTCAGTTGAAAGTAAACTGCTTATCCAAAACCTGCTGTAAACATGTGAGAATGTGGCAGTGTTTTCCATAGCAGAATATATAGCAAAAGAAGCAAAGATGGTGTTGAGACACCACTGTGTGTATGCAGGCTGTAATTAATAAATCAGAGAAAAATCTTTTTGACTGGGAAAATAGTGCACATTTCATTATCTGGAAAAAGGTGAATGAAAAAGAAACCGTGAACAAAAGCTAGAATAATTTGCCTAATTATTTTTCCAACTGTATAATTGTGATGTGGCATTTGTTTATGCTAACATAATTCTGTCAATTTGATACTCCTTTTCTCAGTAGTGAAGAGATCCTTTAAGACAATGTGTGTTTTAGCAGTTATTTCCTGGTTTCCTGTAAAAATGTATGCTAAATCATTTTTGGTACTACTTAATAAAAATTAAATGCCAATATACATAGTTTTTGAGGCTTAGGCAACCTTAATTTAACATTCTAAAACCAGGTATTTTTAACGGTTTTAACTTCGTGGATTCTTTTTGCTTAAGAATATATTTTAAGATGATTTATTTACTGCAGATGATGGAACATTTTGACATTACTCAGGAGAAGTTTGATTAAATCATTGCATTATTTAATGAATCCAGCATCAATAATTCTGTTAAGCTGCCTGCAAATTTAAATGATTGAAAAGTCAACAAAATAACAAAAGAATGATACAGATGATCCTTAAGTAAAATTTTTAGAATACTGTACATAAGCAACCCTGTGTTATACCTGCTGTTCCTATATATAATAATTATATTTTGAACTCAAAAGCCAAACAAATAATTCTTATATGTCACCAGACTGGAGGCAGGGATAGAAGGTTTCAAAATGTAAAAAGATTTTTCTAATATTATTGAGAATTTTTGCAATTAATACCCATAAAAATTATGCTTTTTAAAGTATTTCAATTCTAGGAAACTTTCTTCCCTTATTCTTCCTTCTAAAAAAATAAATAAAACCCTGAAAAAATACTTGCCTTATTTTAAATTAGGGGTTGAGTGTTTGGGGTTTTTCTCACAGCTGCCGTTTGCAAGTAAGATGTCTTTTCTAAATGTTCAGTATTTCCATTTAGACGCTGGCTTTATGAATAGCAAATATAGGCCAGTAATTGAGAAGCCCTGTAGAATTTTCTTGGTTTTCAGATGTAGAAAATCACCCTTAGGTTGTTCAGAAACTATATTAGGCTGCACAAAAAACCATCCAGCGTCCTTGTCAGAAAAAATCAGCTTGACTTGCAGCTGACAGAATGCAGAGCTTGCAGTGCACCTAGTACTGTTAAAAACATCTGAACAGCTATTTAAGCCTCCTGCATGAAGAAAACATATTTCTCCTAGGATGGCATAGGGGTTAAAATGTATTGAAAAGCATGATCTAAATTGGTGTTTCCCGGAAACTTTTTTAAAGTCATTTTCAGGGCGCAAAACAAAGTACTTCTCATTAGAGCTTCAGTGGTTATCAGTAACCCATAAGCCTTGTTTTGCTGGCTGCTTACTGGTGCATTTAATAAAATAAAGATCACTCAGTGGTGCCGTGGGCAGCATGCAAGGTGATAGCCATATTTGCTTACTGTAAATACAAGAGAAAATCACACACAAACCGGCTGTAGTTTTGACAAGTATTAAGATCCCTCTTTACATCTGTACTTCTGTACCAAAGTGCAATTAGTTTTCCTCGCACAAGGATTTCTGTTTATCTTATTCTGCTTGATTACTTGAGTATAATCGCACCGTTTGCTTCATTGCTCCTGGTAGTAAGCTCCAGTTTAAAAAGGGGAGGATGAGTGTGTGTAAATATACAGAATTCTGCGGTAAGACTCTAATTTATGCATCTGGATGACAGCATTTCTTAATTTTTTTCCCTCCTTTACTCTTTCTTTCCACAAGGTTTGGTTCATGTACATCAGATTCCTCGGCTTAATAGCTTGATCTGTGATGTGTCAGACACGAAGGACCTTGCTTTTAGATTAAAAAGGAAGCTGTTCACCATTGAGGTAAGAGAAACAGTTTTGTTTCACTATTTAGAACCCAAAAGATGGAGCTAATCCCATCTCTTATGTTTCATTTTGTGAAATACATAAAATATGCATCAGATGTTGTAAATTCATTTCATTCGGGTTTTGCTGTTCAGAACGGTTTTATAAAATACTGTAATATGCCTTCTAATTAAAAATGTCTCATTTGCTGCACTAAATCGGTCCGTTATAAATAGTTTATTTTGGTTTAAAATGTACATAGAAAGTAGGCCACAACCTTCAATAACAAAGCATGACATGTTTCTAAGGATGTCAGGAGCATATTTAATTAAATGTTAATGACTTGCTCTTACTTGTGTTAGTGGGTGGGAAAGTAGCTACATGTTATTACCCCAGTAGAGGGATTTTAATGTATAATGCTGCCTAAAATTGTGTGTGGTATGAGGGATAAGTGTCCTTATCAGTATTCAGAAACCATTTTCTTTGCATTACTGAAATCACCTTTCGCTCTTTTATGTCATTTTAAACACAGTATCATTTACACTAATGTCCTTAAGTAAATTTCCTACTAAATTTAAACTTTTTTCTGTGACCTTTATGCAGACAGTCCTGATAGAAGGCAGTAATACAAAAGATGTATTTCATTTTAATCTTGCTAAAGAGCAAATGAACATAGCACTATTAAGCAATTAGAGCTGATGTATTTATTAACCAAGTAATGCTTAGAGATGGAAGATGGCTTTCAGGGTGATGTGATAGTCATCGGTACAGTCTGCGCAAATTTTTTTTAACAAAGACATAAAACAGCCAAGCATCCCTGACAAACCATTTTGTTTAATCTCTTTTCAAATGAAAAGCTCTTAAGCAGGCCACTTGTCTTAACTGCTTGAAACCATAAAAAGAGAGAATTGCCACCAATAAATTAGCATATTTTTTACTCCATCACCAAATGATGGTCAATGTGGCTTGGCACTGCTTTGGTGTTTGGGACTTCACCCTTAAGTGACCACTTTGGCCCTTATTTGACCCTCTGCCCTTTTTAGCTGGCCACTTGATAAGGTAACTTAAGGGTTCTCCCTCTTCACTGCCCCCTCCCCTTCACAATTGCAAGTAGCCCTAACCTATAAATCATTGAAAGGGCCCTATCAAGTGACAAATTAAGGTGCCCTCCTCCTAATTAATGGTCATCAATGTCTTTAATTATCTAATCCTATTGAGAGTAGTTAATAGTTAATCAGGCAGCCAGTTCTTCACGCAGGTCATCTCTGCATGAGTGCTAGAAGTTTCTCAACTAGAGGTATCCTCTTCAGAAGCCACTTAAAGGCAAATATGTGAAGGAGGACTTTTTTCCCCCAAGACATTCCTTTATAACATTTCTCACTTTCCAGAGAATGCGGTTAGTGAAACCAGGCGTTGTGAGGTATTAAACCATTTTAACAACCACTTTTGAGCGGTACATTAGAAACAAAAACCTTAATAGTCTGTGTTTGGTTTTAAAATACAAATGTTCTTACTGTTTTCAGAAGTGCAGAGAAGCGTGCACTCTCATTTCACAGTGTAGTAAATTCTCATTTATTATAGCTATGATTTAGAATATTGGCGAGTTTTTTCCTCACTATGAATCCTGACGCAGAATATAATTTTTTCTGTCAGCCGCATTTGGGATTCTAATTTGTAATGTAATTTGGAAGGGTAAAGAAAAACCTTAGCAGGAGGCTCTGTAAAAAGAATTGAATTAGCCAGGGAGCAGAAGCGTTGGAAACAGGGGTGTGACGGAACTCTTGAAACAACCTGTTGCCCTAGACATGTGTAGATGACCCCCTTGTATAATTTCTCCCTTCATTGCTCAGCTGCAGCCCCTTTTGAATAACTTCAGGTTTTGTTAGAGATATGCTTTCTATAAGCTGAACTGACACAAACTAGCCCTTTTTGAACATGTCAGATCACTGTCCTACTGTGATCTTCCTGTACACATTTCACTGATCTATAATACATATGTTTTTCTTCCTCATACTATTAGGGGAGGCAGACTACAGCTAGGCTGACTAAAGCAATGAGGTCAATAAGAAAATGGGAGCAGGGGAAAATTGAATTAAGAAGGGATGTGAATACAGTCTTCTAAAGTGGGTTTCTGCAGTTAGAATGTGATGAGTCAGCAGTCAGTTTTGGTTCTGGTGGTAAAAACATAAAGCAGCACAACAGTGCGTCACAAGCAACAGTGTGCTTTATACAAAGTACAACTAAGTTTATGACTTCTTTAGTATGTAGCTTAAATGTGAAACGAAAATATATTTTGAGTATGTTACAGTTTTTGGAAAGCTTCTGCTTAGTTATATACACAATTTAGGGTAAAAATACTTCTACTTGAAATGCCACTTTAAAATCAAATTACATAAGAAAAGTTAGAAATACGCAATCTATGATTTATAGCAAAATTTCTCCAAAAAGGGTGTTCATCATTAGACCATTCTTTTTTTCCAGTTTAAAATAAGAGCATGGGACATGGATTGTCTCATCTCTGGATTGCTTACCACTGAAATAACTCTTTAGGGTTTGGCCCTCATCAGTAAAAAACCTTAAATGTCAAATCCATTTTATTAGATTGCAGTTTTATGGGAGGGACTCCGCCTCTTTATAGTCTGAAGAATCATTTAACTGTTTCAGTTTTTCTTGTATCTTCTTCGTCAAAATAAGATTGACTGAAATGTATTCTAAAAGGATTGTTTTTAAATTCAGGATGAAAATGTTTTTTAATTAATATTTATGAGTGTTCATTTTCCATTTGTAAATTATGAGGTAGACCCTTTCCAGGAAAACTCACATGTTTATGGTAAAAGGTGCAGTAGCTATATCAAGCTTTCCCAAATCTTCACACGTTAGTTACTAGAAATATATTATTATATGCAATATTATCAGAGATCTCTCTTATGTGCATACCACTTTAAAGGACACAATTTTGAAGTTAGCCTGTCTAATCCTATTTCTTCCCACTTTGGAATCTTAATTAGAAGGAGATAAAAACCATCATTTGACTAAATTATTGTCTTGAATCTGTAGCAAAAGGTATAATCCGCAATTGGGCCAATTAGTGTACCCCATAGTTAGCTATGCTGAGGCAGGAAACTTGATTAGATCTGACACCAGCCTAGTTCCCACTGTTGTTTTGCCAGGTATGATGGTCAGACTTCAAAGGGCTTGAGGCATCAGCAGGGCAAGGTTTGGAGGCCAGCTTAGGTCCGGTCGTTAATCTCTCTGCTAAAACCACAGCAGCCCTCGCACAAAACAAGCTTACACGACACAATCATGCGGTATTAAAGTTTGGGTTGAGTCATGCCAATTTGCCTTTGATTTTCTGATGATTGACTAAAAGATGGCTACATGACTAGACACATACTGAAAGTTTACTGATTAGGTAAGTTCCCCAAATATTTGAAATATTTTTTGATTTCTCAGTTAAATGATATGACACCTTCATCTTAATGAAACTTTTAAGCAGAATTGTTCTTGAAGTACTTTTTGCTTTGTTTGTAGCTCTGAATGTAACTTTTATCAACATTTGATAAATTTTGTAGGAACATTATATTCATAGTTTTATTTGATAGAACTTTATCTCTGTTGTTCCAAAGCCTCCTGTGTCAAAACTAAAGGAATCTGTGCCTAAATTTGATTTTTTTCCCTCCTCGTAATTTCTAAGGAAACATTGCTTGACTTTGTTATTTAGGTGCATTCACAATTACTTGCAAAAAGGGAATTTCCTCTTAATTATTTTCCACCTCACCATTGAGTAAAGCGCTCTTCCACGGCTGTGATTACATAAGTGTTCCTTTCTTTTGCAGTCTGATTTGTTGAAATATTGCAGTAACAGTGACATGTTTCCATTCTGAGAAAAGCCTAAGGCTGCTTTAGTATTATTCCAAATGATTGAAATTGCCATCTTGCTGACTTTCCCTTGGGCAGCTTAAGGCCTGTTTACTTTTGTATTTGTTTCACATGTTCCCTCTGAGTTTGGCTGGCAGGACATCATTACCTGGTTTGACAAGACAGTTGGAGAAGATTCATATTTGATTAACTCCCTTTGTTACTGACTGGTCAACATAAACCTCTGAAATTATGTATTTAAAGTTAAAACTTTTGATAAATTCAGATAAATGTTTGCAAATAGGAAAGTTTGTAAGTTTTTTTTTTAATTCCCTAGTTCTGCTTTGCTGCTGATTTTTTAAGTCTTCAGGTAGCAGTCGGTTGTTAATAGTATAGAGAATAAGCTTCTTCCTACAAGTAGTATAATATAGTTTGTCTAATAAATAGTTGTTGTGAATTTTTTTTTTTATTTTGGTCAATACTCAAGTAAGAGCCAGCTAATACGATTTTCTTTTCAATGGCTGTATAACACCTGTGCAAACCAGAATAACAATGTTTAAAAGACGGCTCAGTGTCACATAGACAAGAAGCCAAATGTCATATGCTATATAAAGAATTGCCACACAGCAAAAATAAGTAAGTTTCCAGAGCTTAATGTGTGAGTTCAGGAGATTCTTTTCTGAGAGGTGTTTCCTAACAGGAGAAGAAAGTCAGAATTAGAGGAGTTCTGTGGCAGGAAAGTTGCTGGTTTCTCAGTGGCAGGCAGATACAATATGGTACTATGGAGCACTCTGCAGTGCGTTTTTCCTGGTGGTAATTACCAGAGTAAAAGGTTATGTCTTTGGAAGGAAACATAATCGCAAAAACCAGCAGTTGAGTCTATACAGAATTTAAAATAAATGTATGATTCTGAAGGCATTAAAATAATGTCCTTTCTTCATCTATCAATAAACAACTACAAGAAAATTAATGCTAAGCAAGATTAGCAATTAAATCTAGCTTAGCAAACTAAGACAGATTTAATTGCAACTCCAGATATTCACGTGTATGTTATGTGTCCAACATTGGCATTTGGAAGAGGACTTAAAACTCTTTTCTTTTAAGATGGTGAATTTGGCAATTAAAAACAGGAAATATATCTTAGGTAGCTTCCGTCTGAAATCCCCGTGTTTCTACTTTTTTTTTTTTTTTCTTTCATTCTTTGCCTTTTCATTGCTTATTTTATACACACTATACCATGGTAAACTTCTTATTTGCAAAGGAGAAGCGCAGTTAGCCACTGCTACAGATTATTTACCAAAACATGTGGGTAAGACCAAGTCAGAACTGATGTCTGCAGGGCTTCGGTGTGGTATTGGCATAGCACAAGTTTGGTCCTAAGTGACTCAGGAGATGGTGATGTCACGGAGTGCCAGAACTCTGCTCCCGGAAACTTTTTGTAATTATTCATTACACGCATCAAGAACAGGTATGGACATAATGGTTTAGGGTTATTTGTGAGCTGTTTCTTCTGGAGGAGCAAATTAACTCTGTCACCAGTACATATGGAATCAGCGTATATTTAAAATACACACACCTGCCATCCCAGCCTCTGTATCAGCGAGAATTAGAAAGCATCCACTACACCTCTAATAGCATCACTTCTTACAGACTTCTTCCAACAAAATTTGAAGCAGCCTTCATTAATGACTCACCCTAATCCTGATTATATTTCACTGATGTTTATAAAGTTGAGTCATTTTGTAACTAGACAAATGCATTAATGAACAATTAGGCAATATTTTTAACAAAAAGAATCTGTGAGCCTGAGCGCTGACCAAAGGCAAAACATTGGTTTATTAGAAATTTAAGTAAGGTGATAGTCCTATAGCAATTGGTCAGTAAAATACAGAAATGAATTCTTGTTTGCCGAGCCAAAGTTCACACAATGTAACGCCAAAGCTAATATACGCTACACGATACGTGTTTTAATACCGGGAGCTTAGTCAATATACCTTCGTATATAGATAAAAGCAACTCTCTTATTTTAAGATCGTGCATTGGTGACATTACAAGACTTGACCCCATGTGAGGGCCTCATAACCTCAAAATGGAACCTGCTTTTACCAAGCCAGAGGGTAACATGGTTGTGACTGCCTGACTGCCCAGTGCCTGGAGCATGGATGAAACTTTACAGGTATTCCTGGTTCTGAGGTGAGGTGGAACTTCTCTGAAGTGTTACAGAAAGTGTATTTCTTTAATTTTCTAATGTAACAAAATCTTTGGGGCCTCTCGTCCCCATGTATTTGAGAACACAAGTACCCTTGGGGCTTACATGGAAAACTCTCCTCAGCCTGCCTTGAGCAGATAGCACCATACCTGGAAAACTCTAGTACTGGGTGCTCCACTTCAGCTCAGGGACTCAAATGCAGGGAACTCTGCATATAAAACTAAACTTTCCTACAGAGAGAGGTAAAACATTGTAATTAAATTTAGCTGAAATTTATGCCAGTCAAACCACTGTTGCATTGATTTTTCCTGTCCATTTTCCCTATGATATTAATGAAGACATTACCACTGGCTTATTTAAACATCGATCAAAAGATGGTAATTATAATACCATAACATTTTCTTAATCTAAAATTAATAATACTGCAAAAAGATTCTCCTGCAAAACTAATTCTGTCATAATTCCAAGCCCCATTCTGCATTATTTCATCTAGTAGCCAGTTCAGGTTCTCTTTACCTGGTATGGTGTACTTCACTGAATTGTTTTGTCAGATGCTGTCAAGCCAACCTACCATTGTTAAAGAAAATCAAACTAAATCATTTTGGCATGAGCCTTCCAGGAATAAGGCACAGAATATGAAGGGTTTGATGAAATCAAGGATTTGATTTCAATATTGTAAAAGACTGCCTGTCAAAAATGTATTACATTCTTTCAAACAATTTTGAATAAATAAGCGTGTTTAAAATTGTGACAGTACAATTTAGATAAAGTTTTGGGAGAGATTTTTAAATTATAATAACTTGAGGTAAAACAATACTTGGAGTGCTCCTACTTAAAAAGAAAAAACCCTCTGAATGCTAATGATACATAGAACTGAAATCAAGTAATAAGTTTTATGCGATATATGGAATTTCAGAACACTTGTATCTTGTGATCACGTGGAAAAATTTAATTAGAAAATATCACCTTCTTATTGTGTAATAAGGAATAATGTAAATTAAATTATTTCGATATTCTGAACTTGAATACAGGAAGGTACCGTTAACTTTTAGATTGCGTATAAGGATTTGTAATATCCTGAAATTTATTTCATAATTAATTTTGGTTTATGGGTTGTTTGACATTATACAAGTATAACATGAGGGCTCCATTCAATTTTTCAAAACTTTAACACTTATAATACAGTGCATCTGCTGTTCCTTGTCAGTAAACAGAATTCATATATATTTTTATTTAAACAAATAATTATGTTGTTTAGAAATATTTATACCATAATTGTGTTGTCGCAATGGAAGAACATGCAACAAAGCCATTAATGCAATTAAAGGTCACTTGTGCATATTGTAATGGACTGCTCATTCACAGGATCTGTGTTAAGGGTTAGTGCTGCAGCATGAAATGGATTGGCCTTGTTCAGTCTGTAAATAAATGGGTCAACTTGTCTTGTATTTGCCAGACAAATAAAGCAGTTGACATATTCCCACTTTCTTAGTATTAGACGACAGGTAGGCCAAAGAGATCTTTCATAAAGATGTTGGTTGGTAAAGATTAAAAAACTCTCCATCTACAAGGATTATATTTTTCACTAAAGCTTTTTAGACAAAGGTCTGTGGGTATAAGTTAGAAAGATACTGATGGTGAGTTATTAAGAAGCAAAAAGAGTTAAGCACCATATTCATAGTAGTTCTCAGCAGGAGCTGAGTGCCACCTCCATTAAATGTTCTTTAAAATACCACCAAATTTTAATAAAGGTATGATATTTCATAATTGTATAATGTTCTTACTTTCAAATAAGAGTGAATTTAATCATGCCATTACACAATAAAACAGATGTCTGAATTGTATGTATCTCTGTAAATGCAGGAAAATAAAAATTAAAGCTTATAGGAAGTCACATTTCCTCAACCACAGGCCTGTATCATACATGAACCTTACTGAAATGCCCTGAAGTAGGAGTTTGGGGCTGTTACGGAAAAGTTGAGCATAGGATGACTTTGCATCTCCACATGGAAGATGGGCATCTATCTGGATCTTCTTGTCTCAGTACTGTTGGTTATGCTTTTGATCATTGATCTTTGGGTAGAAAGTGATTCAAGGTACTCTGTAAACTAGGAAACTGTAAGATAGCCCCATCAAAAACTTGGAAAGGGTTAAAATGTCATTTTGTAGGAAAACAGAGCAATGTTGCCAAATGTTTGCTATGACTAGTAACATGCTTAATCAAACAAATTCCAAAATGTTTTATTGTAATTTTGCAAAAATCAAGATGAAGTGTTAACATTTTCAGTCTTATGAAAATATTAGTGATTTGGGATGAACATAAGTCTGTAAGGAAACCACAAATTTATGACTTCTTTAAATTTTTCACCTCTACAACAATTGTTCCTTACCATTTTGCTGATCTATTTATTTTACTGATTCACAAAGAATATTACCCTTTACTGAACTGCTAACATACAGGAACATTTTTTTGTTTTATTTTTATTGAGGGCAAACAAGTCTTATTATTCTCAGTCTGAAAGACTTAACAAAAGTGCCAAAAAGAGACAGGAGAAAAAAATATACATAGACTGCAAAGTACTGTAGGTGAAGAAAAAAATGTTCTATAACCATTGTGCAAATACTACTTTCTGCTTTGGCCAAATTAGGGGGTATTATTTGTGACTGAATTTGTACATTTTATTTTGCTATTCCTGGCCAAGAGGAGTGTGCAAAAAGTAGATTGTCATAAGCAAAATGGCTGAGGATGACAGTGTCTAAGGCATAAATAAACTTAGGTTTTGGTCATGCCATCTTTATTGCTCTCTTTCTCATAGTTGTTTTAGTTGCATGTTTTGGTTTGTTTTTTTTTTTTAATTTGCTTTTTCTTGGTTGTATTAGATATGGTTTTCAGAGGATTCTGGTATCATGCGTAATGCAATTTAAAATTTCTCATTGCATGTTAAAACCCAACAGCTTTTGAAATACCAAGTGAGACTGTCTCCAAGCAGAAAAATATTATTTGTTGCATTTAAAGGGGTATTTCTGGCCAGCTTAATATTAATTTAATATTAACCCCCTTCAGAATAATAGTTTGAATTTGAATGGCATTACCAAGTAACAGTTCAGCTCCCTCTTTCCTCATTCCTTCCTTCCAAAGAAAGTGAGCAGTAATTGTATAGTGTACAATAACTAAAGCTTTGTATTGATGTCCATAAATACATAAATAAATAAAGTGAATTTGGGTGCCAACTTATACGAGCCATAGACTGCTTGACTTTCAGAAAAGAGCTGGTAGTGCTCACTGAAAATAATTCACTTTAAATGCCTCATTTCAGGTACTTAAGGTTTGAGAAACCTATGGTTTTTAGTTTATGAAAATCCTGTCTATGGGCTTTTCATCTTCTTTTGTCCTGCTTCAAGTCTGTTATAGCAAAAATTACTGAAGAATTTTCACTCTGACGTTCATAAAATTCATATGTTTACAAAACAGTTACCAAATGGTCTTACCTTTTTCTCATATTAAACCACTAATCTTTGGGCAGTATGTCTGCTTGAGTCATGTTTAAAAGTAAAAGCAGAAACCAAAAAAAAAAAGAACAGTTTATCACTTTTAAGTGGGAGGATGTGAGTATTGCTGCGCAAGAGAAATCAATTTCACCTTGCATCCAAAACAGTGCTTGTCTTTCTTAAAATAACCTGATTGCTTAATATTTAAAGTTTTAAGATCTTTAGTAATCTGTGCTAAGGAGCTGTACATTCACTTGTTCTGAAGAAGACAGGCTTTGTGTGACTTGCATATGAACGTTTGAGGTGGACGACTTGGCCATGGTAGCTGAGTCTTGAAGGGATTTCTGAAGTCTCCATGATATACCCAGAATATCTGCTGGGGGTTTGAATAGAACCTTAATGGTGTATTTGTAAGCAAAACATTTCACGTGTTTGGATAATAGCTGTACAGTGACCTGCCTTGTCATTGGGTAGGCTCCAGACTCTCCAGCTGGAGGAGTCGAGAACTGTGCAGTTGGCAAACAGGCTTGGGGTCTGTGAGTGGCAGAAAAACTTCAACAATGGCGGTCGCACTCCACTGTTCTCAGGCAAGGATTATATATAATCCAGTGTAGTTCTTGGACATACACCCTTACTTTCTTTTATTTATGAGCCAACACACAATTAGATGAACAAGAGGAAAAGTTTTGCTCGTGTACTGAGCGTCACTGGTGTTTCTTGCTTTTAAGGGCTTCTACGTGCAGCCTGCAGTTTGTATGGTTGCCTGCATATTGGTGGAACGTATAGCAGAATATGATGATTTAATACAATATTCACCACTTTTTATTTTAAATCATGTATCACATAAGAGTGGAAAAGATTAAACTAGGGAAGCCCTTGTCCTGGTATTTTTGTTGGCCTAAAGACATAGGTGTCCTGAATTCGCAGTGCTCGCTTGCAGATTGAGACTGGGAACCCAGCAGGGTGTGGTGAAGCTACAGTCTCGAGACTGACCAAGGAGAGTCTGCTCGTAGCTATAGCCACAGCTTGCACCTATCTTGATGTACAGTGTGTTTGTGATGTATAGAATAAACACATCCCTCAGCCGTTTGAGCTGCCATATGTTACTAACTGAGCAGCATTTTATTTTCAGCTCTTGTGGAGTTTTTTATCCATCGGTTGCACCTCTTCTCTCATTGATTTATTGGGGTTTCAGTAATGTGTTGCTTAATCAGTAAACACTGTAGTGTCTTAAGTCAGTTATGTCTCAGGTCTGCAATTGAAAGCCCTTGAAGGCAGCATCATATACTTCTTAATCAGTACTTCTCACCTTTTAGTATAAGGCTTTGTAATTCTGGGCGGATTACAGGTTTCCTATGCTGCCTCAAATGCCCTTTCACAACCCTTTTGCTACCAGAGTAGTGCGACAGGAGTTACATGAGCTTTTGCTGCTGTAATATAGGGAAAAATGGTTCTACTTCTGTGATGAGTGTTTATTAAGAGATACGAACCAGTACTTAATTTGTAATTCTTGTTGCTGGTAGAATAAGGAATTAATAAGCAGCAAATCTAATATTTCTATTTAGATCTGATCCTCAATAGTAGCATAGCCATGGGCTGTTTGTGCTTGGTCTACATCATCTAGACTAAAAATAGCCTTTCTGTCATTTTATTGGCAGAGTTTTAGCTACTCCTTTAATTCTGTTTAAAAATGGATAGAGAGAAAGACAGCATAAATATTGAATGTGTGCAGATATTCCAGTAAGTAACTAACAGGAGGTTCCTGATGCTTTGAAGAGCTGTGTAGTTAAATGGAATTCACTTTTTGCTTAAATAAAGAGGCATTTTGTAAATTATGATCATCTTTAAATGTATTAGGTTAATCTTTATTTTTGTATTTGTATCATGAAAATAGCTATTTTTAAATATCTAGGCATTAACATATATTTGCTTTATTTTTATTAGTGTCCTGCTTAGGTTTTGTTCTTTTTAGGTTTCCTTTACATTTTGATACGAAATTACTAATGAGGTATTTCATTTCTCATCAGTTAAATAAAAAGCCACATTATTTCTAATTTTTCCTTTAATAAAGTGAGTTTTTGCACAGTAAGAAGAAAAATCGCTACTGCCTGCTAAAATCTTGGTTTGTTATGTTTTGTTTTTTGAAAACCTGTGGAAATAGCGAAGGAAGAACTGGCTTGTTCTTGTTCTGTCTGTCCTAAGAAAACATGGACTACTTTAGGAACTTTCAGGACCACAGTTATAGTATGGAAAAGACACAGTTTTGAGGGGAACTTGCATCTGTGTTGTCTTTTTCCTGATATGAGAAGGTCATTCTGGCTTTGAAAAAGCCATGAGAATTAGATTCAGGTTGCTAAAATGCCCCTAAACCTACAACGGAAGATTTTTGCTGTGTTTGTAGAGTTAGGCTCTAAGGTAGAAGGGTTACACTGAAAGGATTTTGTCAGTGGATTACTTATATCTTTATGTAAGAAGCACATTTTCCTTGCATAGTCTGAATTAAAATTTATACACGTACCATGATCTTTTCTACTTTTGCCTCTCCTGTCTTGCTCATCCACACCGTGGTGTGCATTTACATCCTTTTGGACAATATTGCTCTGCACATTCAGTTTAGGAGTTGTTCGTGCTCACGCGACTACATGTATCTGTAATACTTTCTTGCAGCATTTATTTGGTTTTCATTATTTTTTGCTTCTCAGGTCTGTGTTTTGAAATTATATTGTTACTTTACAAATTGATCCGAAAGATGAGCATTTATTGAAGGTGCAGTAAAAGAAGATGTGTTTGAAAGTAAGTTATGTTAACTGCTGCTTTTATGGAAGGTTGTTGGTGTTGTTACAAATGAGGTTATGAAAAGAGGAGCAATCGATGTTGCAGTTTTTACATTACAGCATCCAAAGTAAAAGTGAATAGTTGCATTCCATCAGTTGCAAGTGCATAGCATTGACATAGGAGGGTATCAGTTTTCAGAATTTATGATCAAAATAGAGTATTTACTGGTGAAAATTAGGCATGGCTGGAATATTGTTATATGTACAGTCTAGACATCTGGTAAAAATATTCATAAATAAAGCAGAATTTGTACAAAGCCAGAAATAGTCAGAGATCATTTTTATTGAGAGAAGTATTGCCATTTCTATGAACTGTTTAGTTAGTGAATATTCAAACTGTTTTATGAGTATTTTTAAAGCTTTTTTTTCCGAAAAGAGTAGGTATGGTTCTGTACAAAATTACATTCTTAAAAGATTTACTGTGCTCAGCATAATAAAAATATTGTAAAATTACTTCCTATCTTGAAAAATCAATCCAGCTATTCTTGTTTCAAGTTTCATCTAATATATTGTTCCGTATGGTTGTATGATAAACACATTATTCCTTGAACAGGAATTAAGAGTAAAGCTGCCAGGAAGGGGTTTTGTTGTCAGAGTAGTTCCCGCCTCATGTTTTGTAAGAGATTTCATGGTCCCATTGTAAAGAGTGGATGATTTAAAACGTGTTCCCAAGATAAACTTTCCCATTGTCATTAATGAGGATGGATAATACTGAGTGACAAGTGCATTAGGAATGACACAGAAAGAGCTGTTAGATTTGTCAGAGCATATCACTTCAGGCAATGAAACTTGAGGACATTCTCTTTTAGCAATTTTTTGCTATTTATTAGAGAACCAAAGATTGTGATTGCTCACACAGGTGGATTTTATTGTTTTGTTCATTAAATATTTAGGTACCTTTGAAAAGGTAAAGGTGATAAATGTGACCATTATACTCCACTGTGAGGGTTGCCAATGGTTGCTTTCCTTCCAAAATATTCAGCAAAACTAATATACCTTTTATTTGTTTTAAAAATGTTTATTTGGTGGATAATTTTTAATTTGCAATATTTTTACTGAGCAGGAATATTTAAAGTTATATAATAAGAAATGCTCTGAACTGTCATAGTGAAGCTTCTGGGAAAGAAGCTTAAAATTAGGGCACTATACATGTAATTTACATTGACTTAAAAAATTGTATTTCTCCATAGAGAAAGACTTTTAAAATATTTATCTCTGAATAATTAATAATGTATGACTTTTTCTGGTGTTTAAAATCTTTCCAAACTGCAACATGCCTATCAATTTCCATTTTGAACATGCAATTGGTCACTTTTTCGCCTTGATTCATCTTGCCTGGCTGCCAACCAAATTTTGCCTCTGTGTACCTTCTTGACACTAATAATGACTGAGTTTCTGTTCGTTTGCGTGCAAGATTTCCCAAGCGGCAGTTTGGGGCTGGGATAAACTATCTATCATGATTGCGTACAACTAATCTGCCTCAACCAAACCACCCAATGATTGAAATTGCATTTGACAATTCACCTCTCCTTGGCGTGCCTGAGGTGAACATCGCTACAGACCATCCCCGGAAGGGCACAGCAACTCCTCCATATGTTGGGGAGGATCCTTTTATTTGTGTCAAGAGACTTTTAGCATGTATAGGCAGAGATTATTTTTTTTCTTAGATTTTCTTCTTTTCAGATACATGGCTGCTGCTTTCTCCTGACCAAAGCGTTTTGGTTTTGTGAAGCGTTTTCTGATTTTCAATTCATTAAAGCTGTTAAACTCTTTCTCTGAGATTAACCAGTGTGATATTGGTTGTATAGGAGATAAAAAATTCAAGAGGTATTTAAAACGTCATGTATTGTTTGTTAGAACGTTATGCTATTAATAGCCCAGCAGTGCTAGTCAAACATCAGACAAGATGCCTGTTACCATGTTGACCTCTACCAAAGCTTACACCTGCTTGGAGCATTCTCATAATACAGAACCTAAGAAAGAATGACAAAGCAAAATCTGCTTTTGTAGCATAAGAAATCTTTTAATTCTTTTCCAAATGTTAAATTAATTCATATTGTTTATACTTCCTGGTTTGAAAAGCTGTGTGTGCAAGTATGATCTGACAAAACAGACCCTTTATTTCTGGGTAAGATTAGTCAAATAATCTTCAGCGTAAAAAGCTGTCTAGGATTGCTTTTTGCTAAGTATTGTCCTTTTTGTATGAAGTCACTTTTATCATAATAAGTTAAGTAATAGCCTATGTCATCAGGAGTGCTACTTTTCATTAGTGTGTATCATTAGCTTCATTGGATATAATTAATTTGTTCAAATACAAAGTTTCTGAATAGTTAGGGTAATAAAATTCTATTTCTAGGGAGATTATTTCTTTGTAGTTTTCTGTTATAGTTCCAATACATTGAGTTAAAACATACACTGTTTTGATATGTGTCCCTTCCAACTCAAGATATTCTATGATTCTGTGATAATCCAGATAGAAGATACTGAAGAATTGCATTCCAGAATATGTTTTGATTTCTCACTGTTTTGTGTAACAGCATGTTTTGCTGTATTTGTATATAGCATAAAGGTCTACAGTCAAGTTGTCCTTTCAAATAAGTACAGTCCATTCCTGTTGCTGAAAAGGGTAGTTTCAGTGGTGCTCTCATAAAGGCATGACTATCAGCCTAATTTTCTTTCTGACACATCAAGTCATACTTCTCTCCTTTCTTAAAACTGAAATACATTTTTTCAAGCACTTTCATTCAGCAGATTAAGTTCAAACTGAATTAATAATCTTTTTGAAATGCTTGACAGCTGAATGTAGTACATGTATCTATCTTAGTTGTGGGGAGGAAGCTAAGTAATATGGGTATCATGCTTTTTGTAGCATTTCCAGCCAACAAGTCCAGAAGAATCAGGACCCTTTTGAATATATAAATCATTAATCTTAGTAACCAGCTGCTCTGAAGGCAGGGAAGAATTAACTCAGCCACACAGCCATGCTCACTTCACTTGTTACAGTAACAGTGTAGTAAATCTACCCATAATTTATGTCCTGCTTTCCATATTTATTCATTTATTTATTATAATTAATTTTGTTCTCAACCTTTTTTCTTTGAGTGTATCTCTATAGCACAACACAGTGCCCTGTGTAGATGCTGCTGTCTCTAAACCAGCTCTCATGTGTACAAAAAGCAATCCTGCCACGTTAGACCTGGTAGCCCAAGCAGAGCACCTACTTAACCACAACTGTTTGCATCTTGTTGCCTCAACATGTTCTTGTTGTTTTTAGTAACTATTTGGTTTGTACATGATTCCAGAACTTTTGTTTTTCCATTGGTAGTAACCATGACTTCTTAAAGAATAACGTCTTAAATTTTTAGTCTGGATTTGAGATTTTCTTGAGTATTCTTTCCTGTGTGCCATCAAAGCTTTATTCTATGACTTGGCATAATGACCTTCCTCATACATAATAGTTCTTGTCCACATCAGAAGAAATAGTTGTCAAAAAAATGAGATCTTTTTCAGGCCTCTGCTATTACATATTAAATAGCTATACTGTTTTTATGGTCTATAAAACAATATTAAAGGGGTTTGGAGGTGGTAGAGGAGTTCTATCCTGTTACCATCGCAGTGCCAAAGAAATTATGGGAGAGTGATTTGGATTGTTGGGGTCTGCAAATTCATCAACAGTTTGAAAAATGAAAAGTTCACATCCTGCTATTCATATTAAAGTAAGGATTGATGCTGGTCAGAGTTTTCCTTTAAAGAAAAAAGAAGTTTGATGCTGGGTTGTCAATAGATTCCTAAAATGAAGTGTCACAATTCCAGTTATTTAGACATTTTCAGTTTTTATGCAAACACTTACAAATCTGACATTAGAAGCTACTACAGGTTTAAAAATAATTTAAAAATAAAGAGCATAGCAGTCTGGGATATTTTTACAATATATTTAAATCTAAATCTTGAAGCATTGGTGAACTGCTGATTCTTGAAAATATTGTCTATAAAAAAATTATTTTCCTTATAATGACTTATGAGTATATATATGCTTGTCTTGATCAATTCCTCTGTGTTAGTCTGAGCCCTTTAACCACTTCTCGGTGCTTAGATTTTTTTTTGTTTGTTTCAATATTCCAATTTTGATTTCTTAGTTTCTATGCGACAGTTCTTGTCTATCTAGAAGCATATGTGACAGCTCCTTTCTGGGAGTAGTGAGTGCCAGTGACTGAAAAGACACATTGCTGGTTTTATAACATACAGTTTTATAGTACTATGATTTTGACTTCTGGTGTGTTCAGCCATATTAATTACCCAAGAATAGTTTGTGACTTATGACTTCAAAGAAAACCCAGGATTAGTAATACATTAAATACATGGTAACTTGACCAACTACACTTTTGGGACTAAGTTTGTTGACCACTTCCTAATTCTTAACAGTTAGCCTTAAAACGAAGATTTTTTTATAAATCTATGTATTAAAGTGTTCAAGATACTTTGTTATCTGCACCAGTTTTGTTAGCAAGTAGGTCGTAATGTCCTGATATGTACTGATGACTTAGCCTGGTGTATTTACCAAAGATCTGAGTTTGAAATTATTGAATAGATTAGTTTGGTAGCATTGTAAGCATGATTTCCTGTCAGTTATTACTTCCTATCACTTAGGTATATCTTGCAGTCTTACATAGTTTATTGAACAATTATGTAGTACGGTTATTTCATGTATCATATTAGATATTCAAGAAAGATGTGCATTGTAAAGAAAAGGTGAAGCTGTCCAAAATGAGAAAAAAAAGGGATTATCTTTTTTTAAAATAAGCAGCAAGATTTTAAAAAATATCTTAATTATATTTTTTTAATAATCTTGTCAACTTTAATTGTATGCTTAAATTTATTTCATTTGTCTTCTTACACCCAGTTATGCCCTTAACACCAACTAGTTCTGACCTTAGGATGTCTAAATGTACTTATGTGCAATTATAGTAGTCATTGAACATTACAGTTTAAGATGAGAATGCAGTTCTTTGTAATTTCTTCCAAGCAACTTCTCGATATTAATCTAGATAAGATCATTAGGTAGCCCTGTGTAAAGTATTTACAGGCTAGATCATAAAACTTGCCTATCCTCTTGAATGTCACTTGTGCGTGGCATTTTAGGCTTTAAAAGTGCAGTGCCTATCTTTGAAACATTTTAAATCAGGCACATCTATTGGGATACAACGAATGTTTTTGTATATGAGAAGGAAATATTTCCTGTTTTGAAAAACTGAATGCAAGTTACACTGGAAAGTTAGAACCTAAATACGTTTATACAATAGATAACTATTATGGTAGCCTTCTAAAGTATCAAGATGCAACAAACAGCAGGAATCACAGACTCCTGTGTGGAGGTGGTCACTTCAATTAGGATGAGATTGTTTCTTGTGAGACCAACATATGAAATTTTCCCACATCCAAATTAAATATTACCTGAACATTTTTTGTATATACTTAAATATATATGTTCTTATAAAGTGGAAGGTTGAATAGTAAACTTATTTATCATAATCTGGCTCTGATCATACTTTAATGGATTTGGGATTGCTAGGTCCTATGGGTATTCATGCATCCTAAGTAACTACAGCAGTTGTGACAGCAATGAAGCTACTGGTAAGAAGTCTTCAAGACATTAAAACATCATAAACAGCAGATAAAGTTGATGCAAATCTCGTCTGTAATTCAAGGAAGGCTTCCCCATCAATTTCCATATCTACACACACCGCTGTGATTCATAACAGCTTTGTTATTGTAGAAGAAGAAGAGATCATTACAATGCCTTTGTATTACAGAAGCATAATTTTTTAAATCCACTTGAAATTAAATTATTGCTTTTGGAGACTGAAAATAGAATAGACTTTAATCTTCTACTTCAAAAAAAATAGTAATTTTTATAAAAGAGAATATGTAATTCTCTCTGTCGTGTTGATAAAACTTCACATATTATCGATCCTTTGAAAAATACTTTATGGGCCACGCATAATTGCAATTCCCGGGATATGACACATGTTAGGGAAGTGTCAAGTCAAACTTTCATTGACTAAAGGCCTTATGTAAAAATGTACAAAAAACTCATTTTGGTTTTTTTTATTTGCAAGTAATGAGAGCTATTTACAGAAAACTTTACTGCAGAAGCTGCTGATTTGTGAAACTGAGCAGACCCTGTATGTGGTTGTGCAAATGGAATCCATAGAAAGCTGCATGAGCACCCAGTTAATGTGTCTATACAACTTATATCCATTACTTAGAAAAAATCAGGTAGTCTGAAAGTAAAATAATAGCAGAGGCGTCATTTGCCCTTTCAGAGAGCAGGATGAATCGGGGGGGATTGGATTACAACTACAATTAAAACCAAGGATACTTTGGCTTGGCTAAAGTTAACCCCAAGAATTCAGCTGATACTTTTTCAGTTTTTTCATAAAAGCAAGTGCCCAAATAGGCATAACAGTAAATGGTCACAATGTGTCAAACGTACTATTTTTTTAATAGTATGGAAGAAACGACATGAGTATATCTAGAGAGAAAAACATCTTTTTTGAGGCAAGGGATTTATTTATTTGGGGCAAGTGTTTACATACTAGTTTAAGAGAGACCTGATCATTGTTCAGGTTGTTTGGCTTAAGGTACTAATAGTATATCCTAAATGCATATATGATAAGACTTCTGTCAGTTTAAAATAAAGTTAAGGCACATGGCTGAGAGAACATACGGGACTTTGAATGAATTTTGAGTTTCATCAGGTATGATCTGTGGCAGAGCAAACTACTAATTACAGGAGTGTTCCTCATAATGACTGACTTATACAGAAGTCTTGAAAAAAAGTATAAGAGCTAGCAGAAGAGAGCATGCAAAAAAAGGTATTGCGCCTAATAGAACAACAGAAAAACACAAAAAAATTATAGCATCCCCTCTTGAAACTGAACAGTGATTTTTCCATCAGAGCAGTCTGTCGATACATTGTAGTATTATGATATGTTGCCATGTTTGTGTTTCACAGCTAATTTTGGGAAGCCATTCATTTTTAAAAACAATGCCTTAACATCTTATAGATGTTGAACTACTTTCCAACATTTCTGACTGAATTTGCAACACAACCATAGATCAAGAGAGCTATTGGAAGATATTTAATTAGCAACATTCATACTATAAATTTTGATATTGGGATGGACTTTATATACAATTGCAAACTTTGTAAAAACAAAGTAAATAGAACTAGATGTAAAGTGATAAATCAGGCCACATAGGCAGCGGTTGTGATGTACATTCTTTATATAATCCTGTGTAGTTTATATCTTTGAGCTGTGGTCACTGTTTTTGGCTCATGTTCCTATTCATCCTGTATTCATCCACCCACCTTCCTCATCTTTGTTTTAAGAATCATGATAGGAAAATCCAAGTAATCTTGCTCTTCAGACAGAGACCCCAGATACTGGAATGCCTTCAGCAGCTGGATTAATGCCTTAACTTCTTTACTGCTTGATTAGCAACCAAACTCTCTTGGCTTGCTATGAATATGAACTCATTAACAAAAGAAAGCCAGATAGTCAGTCTTATGTCCTAGAGATTCAAAGGAAGATTCTCTGTCCTCTAGAATGGAAGTTCAGCTGACATCCAGAACTTCAAATCAAGCTGTTTCAAATGCTGTGGGCACTGCCACTGACTATTTTCTGAAATCCTTAGCAACATAGAGTCCTTGTGACTTAATAGTGTTGATTTGCCAAAAGAAATGCAATCTCTGGTTGGAAAACTACTGTTTGATGAATTATTTCATTCAGCTTCACAATTGATGGAAGTTCTACATAACATTAAAAATTCTAGGCTTATCCTTAGATGTCTTTGCTTCTTCCCAGAGCCCAGGAAGACAAAGACAGAAAAAAGCTTTTTGCACAGACTGAAGCCTGTTCCTCATGAATATTCAAAGACTGGCCTCAATCACAAAAAACAGAAAAACATATGAATCCAACCACTTTCATTGATACAAGGCTACTGATTCAGGTGTTTCATCACACTGCCTTTCCTCCTCTCAGTGGAAATCTATGAACCATTTCCCTTTTTTGGATTTTTCACCTTCAGTTTTCTGCTGCCTTGGCACTTCTTTGGAGATAGGCCTACTTAGTACCATCAAATCTCATTGCAGATTATGTAAGACAGATGAGTTATGGACACTGTCACCATTGCTTATTCAGTTCATTTTGTCTTTCTGTTGTCACACAGTCTCCATGTCCTGTAATGTTTAGGGACCCTGGTTACATAAATCTGCTTCAACAGAAGACAAACCCACTGTCAGTTGGAGTCATGAAACACCTAAGAATCAATATTCTTACTGTAAGTGTTTCTCTGTGCACAACAGAAAGAAGTATGGTGGCCCACCTTAAACTTACTCTTCATTTGCAAATTCAGGTCCAGGATGATGATTTTAGCATCTATATCCTTACTTGTAAAGAGGATGTTTGCTGTCCTTTGATACACAGGACGTCTGCTTCTGTTTGCTTGTTAGTGTGTCGTCAGAGATGCATTCATTTTATAGGGAGTCAAGACTATTGTCATTGGACTTTTCATAGTTCCGAAAGTTTTTAACAAGGTAGTGGCAATTGTTAATTGCTCATTTGAATTAGCATGCCTCATTTTCACTATGTAGATGACTGATTGACAAGGAACAGTCAAGATAACGCCTGTCATGCTGCAACTTGGATCGGGCAGTAGAGTCTAGACCTAAGGGTAAACAATCAAGGTATCTTCTCCTTGATGTTTAGGCTCTCAAAATTATTAGGGCAAGGATGGACAAAGTAGTCATAACACCATACCTTCACCAGGATAGATTTCAGACTGGGGCGAGGGGGGGCAGTTAAGGGACTAAGTTTTTATTCTGTCATCATTCGATCAAAACATACAAGGCAATATACTTATGCAATGTCTTTTAAATGACAACAAGTACAAGGTGTGCGAACCTGGCTACAGTTGATGTACTCCTCAGACACTTCTCATTCCAGAAGCTATTATTCCTGTTTCTGAAGCTACATCATTCAGACATTGACAGGTATCGTCCCCCACGGTATATACAATGTATTTCTATTTAATGTGAAGCAGTTGACCTTTGGACTGGGACACTGAGAGTTAAGTGGTGGTCTGCTGAATGCTACTGGACCTGGACTGGGAAATTTCATCAGATGTATTAAGGGCTATGTACCACTCGGCTGAATAAAGGCCACAAGCAAAATATCTGTTTGCCAGATATTTGTCCCCATTTCTCCCATCTTTCTTGCAGAAACCCAAGGTTTTTGGTATCTTAACCATGTCAGGCTCCACACAACAGCACAGATGATGAGCAGATCTGACTGTTAAAGTGCACTTCTTTCTCCCTTGCAAGGAAGTTCCTTCTCAACAGATGGAAGGGTGGTGTGTTGCTTTGTTGAGGAGCCGGGTTCCTTTATTCTCCTAAGTCTGTCATCAAAACGTAGCTCTCAGTCCTTGTCGTTCTGGACTAATGGTTAAGGCTAAAGGAGTCTCCATGGTCCCATATCTTAGCTGGACAAAAGCTTGCTCCTGGTCTTACTCCTAGTTTCTCTCTCCCTCTCTTGTAAAACGCCATTTTCCTAAGTCTACCTCCTTCTCCAGCAGCCCCTTAGAAACCTTCAGTCTTTTTTCTCTATATGGTTGCCTTCTTTGTCTTTGCCAAGCCCTGCAGCAATCAAAAACTTCTTGTGCAACTTGTACAGGAAGAGGGAAAACCTTGCATTTTCTCCTACTTCTTTTTCAAAGGGAAGGGAAGAAGGAAAAGAAAGGCAATGTCAGGAGAGAAAGCTGCAGAAGAGCTCTGCAAGTCATGGCTTTTGAACCTGCTTGCCACTACAGGTGAGACTGTGCAAACAAAATTAATTGTACTGTGGGGAGAGCTACACATACGTACACACACACACACACTGACCCTATCTCTAATCCTTTGGCTGCAGCAAGAATAGTGTTTTACAACTCTGTTAGGATGAGGCTGGGAGAGCTGTTCAGGCTAACAGTGCCAGTCCTTACCTTCTTAAGCAGAGGCAAAAGTCAATAGCTTGCTGTGTTAGGATTTCGTCAGCATAGCCTGAGTCTTAAATTAGTTCAGCATGTAAGTTCTATGAGAGAAGAGGTTTTCATAGAAGGGGAAGTCTTTGAGGAATTGTTGAAGGAGTGTAATGAGACATTTTGTGAATTTTCATATGCAGAGCATCCCAAACCTAAGAAGAGAAAGCAAGAAATAGATTTCACAAATAGAGAGTAAGTATGCTGCTGTTTAAGAGGTGATATTTAAAGTGACATTAAATTGTAGGGACCTTGAAAATTAAGAGATGTGGTTTGTGTTTGCTTCAGTAGTAAAGAATGGGATAATAGAAGGGCAGAGGGAGGTTGGTGTTCCCGACCAAAGCACTGGGCTAGGAAAATAATCTTTGCAATAATGTTTAGAATATGTATGGATTTATCAAGACGATAGAAAAAAAAACTGCAGAGAAATAATTCAGGTCTTGACAAGGGAAGCATAAAATATATGGACTGAGGAGAAAAGTTACCTCTTAGGAGTGTTCTAAGGGAAGAAGTATTGCTTTCCTCTTAATTTTTATGCCATTTAACTTTTGAGAAATGTCAGTTGTCACAATCTGAGTTTGCAGTGTCTAAGTGCTAGTGTTACACTATTATGAGCTATCATATTATCTCTTTAATTAAATCTCCTTGTATCCATTATCATAGCCAGTATTATGAAAGTCATGGATCTGTTGAGGGGGGTTTGATACTTCTTCCACTTCTTGTTTTGGTTCCCTGGTTTGACTGTCAGCTTTCAGCTGCTGAGTTCTGTGCAAGAATACTGCAACTACCCTGACTGTTAATGTAAATTTGATTGAGATCTCATCTGATTTAGAAGTACAGTTTTCATGAAGAATGTTTTCACAAACACACAACAACCAATGTCAGCTAGATCTATGTGTCCTGGTAGCCATAACGTAAATGAGTCATAAAAAGCAAGTGACATAAACAAGCAATGTAGTTGATTTACTTCTCGATTGGACTATAAATAATACTTGAAGTGTATGATTTCAGAGCGCTGTGGAGCAAACGATGTAAGAACTGGTAGGAATATCAGACTTAGCCCTGAAGAATTCCAGTGATATATATACCACTGTGTATACCAAATGGCAGAGGATAGCATTATCAGGCTGAAGTTCATCATGGGCATAGACTCTAAGGTGTTCTAATTTAACATCATGAATCAGCCTTTTCTTCTGGATTTCTGCCTTTAGAGGAGCTGTGTTTTGACTGTAGGCAGTTTCCATGTAGTCATCACTCTCCTTGGTAGGCTGCATGAATGCTTCCATGCTCAGCTTTCTCTGAAACTCAGAAGCCAGAAAGTTGTCTAGAGTGTGAATCAGTTGTGTTGTTGCATGATGCAGTGGGTAGGAGCAGATAAATCACTACAGGTTCTTTTGGGTGCAGAGGTTTCTGTACTCTGTGAGTTTTTCCTCACATCTGTAAAGCATAAATTTAGCAAGAGGAAACAATAGAGTAAGAAATTAAAGGGATCTGAGATGACAAGGCTAAACACTTATTGGGGTATGGAAGAAAAGAGAAAGTAAAAAAATAAGGGGTTCAATGATTTATAGTTAAGACGTGAGGTCAGAAGAAAACACTACACAGAGGAAGAAAGTGAGTACGTGGGGAACAACCAATTCAAGGCTTCAATTAAGGTGATTAACTATATAACAGGTTTTTAATTCATTCTTTTCTGACAGTGTCAAGGACAGATTTTGGGTCACCCTTGCCTAGCAGAAAGGTAGTGATTGTAATTCACTGAAGACAAGGTGGGTAGTATTTTTAACCACAATGCCAAACAGCCATAATATTTGAGAACAGTTGTTCTGCTCAGATGTCTTGCTTTGTCTAGTAAATTTGTCTAGATTTGTCAGATCTTTAGAAAAAACAAAGTGCTGTCTCAGTGGTTTTAAATTAATTTGTTCTTGCAACTGGGATTTAACAGTTCCTTTGAAGCAATTATTATTTTAGTACAAGTGTATATGAGATGCTACCTGTCAATGAGTACTTGGGGAATCCTCAGTATGCAGATCACTGACCTGATAAACTGTAACAGCTCCATGGGAGTTGTTATGGTCTGTCGCATCAATGAGTATTTAGGGACTCTTTAATATGTGGATTATTAGGACAGTAAAAACGTCTGCAGCCCATTGTGTCAGTGCAGCTGTTCCACATGAGCGTTAAAATATTACACAGCCTTACAGAATGTTGTAGAAAAGTAGTTGACTAAGCTTATGTAGTAGCCATGATTTTACATTAAACAAGTGATCTTTTTTTAACATTTTCCCAAAAGAAGAAATTTAGGTACTAATCCTCATACTAAACTCATTGAAATTTGAGTTTGCATTTATAAAAATTGCCATTTTTCAATTACACATTGAGTGAACAAAAAATTCCCAGATTGAATTCTGTGCTGATTCCTTCCCTACTTTTTTGTCTGCAGTTTAGGAAGTAAACAACAAAAGTAACAGAAATTCTCCCATCTAGAAATGTCTATCCAAAGAATAGGCCAGGAATAAATTATCACATAATTAATCCAATTTTTTGAGTGGTTTTCTAAGATAAAGCTAATTTGCTACCTAATGTGATCAGATCCATATGTGAAGTTGCATTCTTCATATTGATCTCACAAGTATCAGAGATTTGGGTTAGATTTTGTCTTGATTTTTTTTCTTTGAATTTTCTTCTATAAATGAAGAGTGATTACTGACTTCCTTAAAATAAGATTCTGGTCATGTGGGCATTAGTAAAAATGGTGTTAGATAGAACTTTTTGTAGCCTGGTATTGAAATGAAAATTTGAAGAGTTTAAAGTAGTTGTGTGAGAAATTTATACAGGAGAATACTCACGATATTCACAAAGTCTTGCTTTATCATCTTGTATGCAGCTTCAGCCTGTGTGCATCTTCATCCAGTCAGATCACCAAACTTTGTTTATTTGAAGCATTCTTATATGCTGTACTTGCTACTGTAGTTAAGAATAATTTTCCTTTTTTTGGAGCAGTGTTGGAACTGGTTTCAGACACTGTTCAAGATGCTAGAATATAGTGAATTCTGTATTACTTAGCAATAGTTTGGCTTTTCTTGCTTGACACAAATTCCTTGGTCCAGAGAGGCCAAAAGGTGTAGCTTCATTTTTAAATGCTGCACCAAAGAAATTAGTGTCGCAGGTCAGACGGACTCCTTGTCAGGATGTACAAGTATTAATATTCCAGGTTTATATCAGTCACTGTTCTAAATTAAGCAGAAGTTTAGCTGCTTCAGTGTTTTAATGTAATATTGCTAACCTTTGTTACAGTTTTCTATGCATAAGAAATACATAATAAGGTAATACAAATGCCAAAAGTGCAAGCACGTAATGAATACTATTAAAGTAGAATTCCAGAAGTCCAGGGTCCTTCATGTTTAGAGTTATGGCAAGTTTTGCCTGGATTTTTTCTCTAGATAATTAATATGAGAAAATGCCTAGTACTGAACTTAAGGGGAAAATTTTTAAATGGTGTTTACTTTCATGTGTATTTACATCTAAAGGGATGTTGTATAGATGAAGCATGAAATTGCAGGTTTAGATGTCAGAATTTTAAACATGGATTTTCCATTTGTCAAAACCTAAAATAAAAATGCAGTTTTCAAGTACATGCCCTAAAACTGCTGAAAAGCTGTCTGGTTTGTAGTGGTCCCTTTACTACTCCACATCTGTCACAGGGGAAAGTGTGGAAACATGAGGACTACACATTTATGCTCGTACTATTAGAAGAAACCCACTATAAACATCCTCAAGGAGTCTGTAAATCTTTCCCCAGTGTTCAAAACGCATCTTAAGCTTAATGTTTTAAGTGAACGAGAGAGAGAGAAGAATAGCATGTCTTTCTTAGGATGCTTTTAAAAACAAAATCTGATTCCATCTCTTGTCATTCTTTGTACAGTCACCCAGAATAGTTCAATCTATTTTCCAGTCAAATTTAACACCTAAGTAATTATGTAACTGTAGCTTTAGTTTTACAACTGACAACAGTGGCTAGATTTGTGAGCTTTTTTCCCAGTTTGCTAATAAATTAAATTTGAATTTTGCCCTTTCTGAAGTCAGATCTGAAAAAGCTGAAGATGTAGTGGTAGCATTTTAAGCACTGAATGCTAATTTCTGCTTCTTAAACTGAGGCAAGCTGTGAAAAGCAAAGACTTATTAGGAGGAGTTGTCAGCATAAGTTTACACCTTTGACATACATTGAAGTTCTCAAGGTTTCTGAAATTACATTTCTTATTTGAAAAAAAATATTCCATTATATCTATTACTAATACTCTTAGAAAAATAACATATCATGGTAACTTTATGCCAAATCAAAAAACCAGATTGAAAGTAAGAACAATAAAATATTAATAAAATGTGCAAGTTAGTGTGGCTGCTAGAATGATATGAAAACATCACATTAAGCAAATTATCAGGATAAAAAGTGAACAGTCTGTATAAATTACAGAAAAATGTTCCGTTTCATTAAGCACTCCAGATTCAGAACTTTTCCAGAGTCAGTTTACGTTTAGAAGGTTGTGATGGACTTGATATTTAAAGTAAAATTACTTATGTTTGCATTGTTACCTCAGTGCCAGTTATAGAATTTACTTAGGCTAGGTTAATCGATAATAATGAAAATATGTAGTAAAATTCGAATTAATATGTACAACTGTATTACCTGCAAAAAACCTTTCCTTGCTTTAAGGAAAGTGCAAAAATGAAAATAAAACTTTTAAAAGAAATGTGCTATAGCACCACGAATAAGCATATGTTCAATTCAGTGGAACAGAAAACCTAGACTTCATATTTTTTTGTAGTTTGCTGTCTTTTTAAAAAGATTTAAGAAGTAGTTTTGTTTATAATTTGAATTATTTATTTCAGTTTAGTAATTTGGGCCTCAGTTTCACTGTTCTATCAAACACCAAACATACAGATCCCACAACTATCAAAATACAGCCAGAACCTGTAAATTCAAAGTTTCAAAGTTCATTCTATGAAAATTTATCTATTACAAAATGGGACATAACAGTTAAGAAAACAAGTTCATATGTAGCATATAGGAGATGTTAATGAATTATTTTATATGTGATTATCTGATACTATAAATGTGGCACAAAAGATTGTTTTATGTTTTTACTCAGATCATTTGTAATCAAAATACAGAGTAAAACCAGGTGTATGAAGTCATTATTTGTAACAGCACCAAAAACAGCAAATGCTTCAGGATATACATGCAAGTTATTTTTGTCAATATTATACCACATATGAATAATTCATTACTGGAATACTGCTATTATTTACAAATCAATAGCAATCTGCAATATCATACTTGATATTCCATAATCCTACAAGTACTGACACCAGTGAGCAATGTTTTACATATCACTAACTCAGCAGGACTGTTCTCATGTTAAACAATAATAGTTCTAATTTAGAAAGCTTTTGGAGGCTAATCAACAACAACTTCAGGTCTGAATTCAGAATATTTAGAGTAAAAGTAACATCAGTTGGCTATATCTGCCAGGTGTCAATGATTGCTGTCACTTGTTTTATGCAAGAAACTAGAAAGAATTAGGACATTTTCCATCACTGGAGGTGTGAAAATAGCATATTAACATTTGTGATCACTTCTATTTTGATTTTCAGTCTTTGAGATGTTAGAGTTCTTTCAGGTTTTATCAAGATACTAGAGATAAATTTTAATAAGAAGAGATATGATCAAAGTTTTACTGTGATTAAAAAAAGGTAGAAAATAGTCAAGCAAAAGTGTCTTATGGCATGAGGGTTATAGAATTACCTATTTATTTCACCAGTTTGTTCACAAATTGATAGCAGTTATAGTCAGGTTGCTTTCTGGTAAAATCAGCTTCTAAAAATGCAAAACTGACTCACCTTTATATACTAAGCCCTAAGATTTGTCAGCTTTGTCTTTCTACTGATTCCAGCCAGTCTTCAAGACCCAAAGGAACAGACAGTGATGGGCAAGACTCAACATCGTTAGAGCTGTATAGCCATGGACCAGTCTAGGACTCTAGTTACCTAGCTAAAGTTGACTGAAGCTGCACGGTACACTTGCCTCAGCAAATGACAGGGGGAGTGTTGTTTCAGTTGATGCTGTTAGATGGCCATTCCCTGTCGCGTTTAATGCCTTACATAATATAGCTTACAGGTAACCAGGCCATGACTAGGTATTGAGCCAAAAGAAAAGGTGGAAATGTCCTGGCCACCTGCCATGGGAAATGATATTTTGGCTACTGCTCTTGCAAGCAAGTCCAGTAGAATTGCGTAGATGAATATAGCCAGTTTTCAATGAGAGTACTGATAGCTTTGTTTGGGGTTGAAGTGACAATATTTTCCAGTTTAAGTGGACTTTCTCTTTAAATATAATCACTTCGGTTACTTTTCTGTTGGACATTTAATTAGCCTATACCCAGAATCTGTACTATGTGAGAGACTGTACTAGTACTTAAGAGACTAAGATTTATGGTGCTTTACACATTCATGTTATGTTATGTCACGTGGTCTCATGTAAATGCAGAGCTGCACCATGGAGTTGCAACTCCACATATTATCACAAATTTCAAGCAAGTTTGCAGAACTTTATCTCACAAGTTCACTACTATTGTTTGCTCTTTGCCCTTGGAAAGGAGGAAGAAATAGTCATGGCAACTGAAGATGGTCTTCCGCTCACCTCAGTAGTAAGGGGGACAGCATATACGGGCATAGTCATTATCTTACCCTCACTTTCCTTGCGTTTCCTTTAACCCAGCTAATGAGTTTGACTTCTGATGCCCGTGATGAAATGGTCATTTTGCACATTGCAGATTTCAAAAATAGACTAGATCAGATCTAATGAATTTGAATAGTGTCAATTACTACTGAAAGATTTCTTCATTGCCTCTTCCAGATACTCACCCACTTTGCCTTAATTTAGCTTTCATGCTGACTTATCATTAGGTGGTTATCACAAAACATATCTTTCAATTAACTTTCCAGTTTTTAAGGTCTGTATTTGACAAATTATCATGATGATAACACATTGACAGTCAACTTCCTTAATGCATATACTGTTTCAGAATAACGTGCGCAAATAACATAAGTAAAAGTGCTCCTCTGACTGTTTTTGATCATGTGCATACAAGCTGTATGGGCTGACAGTTGATAGTATCCATGGGGTGTTTGTCTGTAGCAGAATTCAGAAATGCATGTGAGCCCTGCCTTCTCCAAATACTGTGTACACTTTCACAGAAGGGGACATATATATCCTTTCCATACTTCTTTTATACGGCATAGTTGAGACAGAGAGACAGCTCTTTCTGTAAATATCTTCCAGGTTAACCTGCTTTCTTTCGGTGGCAGCTTTTTTCATTGCCTCAGAGATCTGTGCCCATCTTCCTCCTCTTCCTTCCCATCCATCTTCTTTCTGCCTTAGCTCTAATCACTGGGTGTTTTTTCCCTAGAAAGTCCAGGGCATCTTCTTTTGAGGTCACCACATAGCTTCTTTCTGTCTGGTAGGGATCAAGCTTTGTGGTAACAATGAAGCCAATTCCTGCCCAACAAGGGACTCTTGGACCCTCCTCTAAATTAGTGATGCTTTGTGAGAAATACTGCTTGAAGACCCCATAATGCAAATGTTCATGGGGACAGGAACTCAAAAGAGAAAAAGAAGCTCCTTACACTGTAACTGTTTCTTGGGATTTATTGTCAAATATACATCCACATTTTCAGGGATTCTGGAGTTGAGAGAAATTAAAAGGATAGGGTACTGCTTTTATGGCTTCTGCATAGCATGCAGTGACAACAGTATTTATATGTGGTATTGTGACTAAGGGTAAAATCTCTCTAGATAACATTTGCCTAGGTTATCATAGAGTGAAGTATGATAGATAACACACCTTGATGAATAAACCATTACAGGTAATTAATCTTTCTTTCTTCTATTTGCCAAACACTGTTCAACATAGCTTTTAAAAACATTGAGAGACGTTTCTACTGAGAAATGAAAACTGTTAAACAGATTATGAGCCAAGTGACAAATTTGTCATCCTCACACAGATACTTGATACACATGCTATTCTGTATAACAGCAAAACTACCATTTATGCAAATAAGGTGAAACAGCCTTTACATGAGTTGAAGTTGCAGATCAGAGGTCTTGGAGTCACTTGTGATTTCGTTTATATGAAAGCCTTAACATTTGAAATTAAGTCCAAATATGAACCTGTTATTTGATCACTGTACTTCACCAACGAATGTTGCTCTAGTAAAGCAAGATGACAAAATATCTAAATAATGTATTTCAAGATGCCTTCATTTCTGTTTATGTATGTACCAAAATATATTTGTGTAATGTGTAATAAGGATTTTAATAAATGCTTGAAAATGGATTTCTTAATATGCTCATTATGTTTCTGAGCCTGCTAATTCTTTAAGGAAATGAAGAAAAAATAATGAAATGATGTTACACAGGTACTTAATTTTTTTTATCTCTGATACTACTCTGGTAATTAATGTCTGGTTTATGCAAACTAGACGATATCTCTTACTGGACACATTACTGTCAAGAAAATATTACTTGCCTTAATTATCAGTAATGAAGCAGGGATAAGCTGCTCACTTAGATATAATATATCTAATGACCTTTTCAGCTAGAGGTTGTGATGAAAGGTATCAGTTTCACAAATTATGCCTCATTCAGTTTCTGGCCTTTGTCTAGATTAATGTTTTGAGGATGAGTTTTAAAGTCAGACATAAATTGTGTTTGGTGTTTAAAATTGATTTAGTGTCTTGCTTTTAGTACATCATTTTCTCTCTTATAAATTACACCAAGCCTCATTTTTATCTTCATGTTTTATTATGAAAGTCAATAGTTAAGTCTAGTCTTGTCTTATTAACTACTGCTGTATATTTTGACAATAGTAACTGGCAGAGGAAAGCTTAAATAAGCATTTTAATAGGAAGGTATATCATGATTTTTAAAAATCTTGTCTTCAGTTATGTTTACTTTTAAAAACTTTTTGATCAAAGTTTTTCTTTCCTAATTCTTAACATATAAACCAATTTTAAAAACATAATCTTTCCTAACTGTTGTTCTAGTTAATATCATTAGGACTGAAATAGGTAAAGTTAACCGCTTTCTACTTTTTCCTTAATCTATGCTCTACAGTACGATCATCTCCAAAGTATCCGATGAATTGTATAACTGTTATAGTTTTTATGTACAGTGAATATGTACAGGAAGTGTTTCTCCATGTCCTTAATGACTGAGGTCCAAATGGACTTCCACTGATGTAGTCCGTTTGGTGAGCAGTTTGAGTCCAGGACCTAGATGTGATTCAGATTTTTTTGGCTGATTCAGCAGTGACATCAAGAATGAATCTAACCATCCATTTACTCTGAAGGAAGAAAGTGCAGTGAAGTTAGTAGATTTTAAAATTCCAATGTACATCAGTGCCTTTTAGAAAATACGTTCTATTTTGTTCTCCTCTTGTGACTAATTCTGTAAGAATTCAATCATATTGTGGTGCTTGTACATCCAGCATACTTGGTTTCTGACAGTTGGATGTAATTTAGGAAAAAGTCTGTAATAAAGGATCAGTTATATCTGTACTGATATGTGAAAGGAAGATGTAGCATGGTCATACATCAGCTCGATGTGCTAGATATTTACCATTTAGAATTGTGGTTGATCTGCACATAATAAGCAATATGCCCGTGGATCAGTTTAAGCAGTAAGCATCAACTTTCATTCCTACAGCCAGCATTTTAGTTGCTTCCAGTATAGTCTGTTGAGCTCTTGTAAATAACTAAACCCATGATAGTAGTTAGGATGGATGTTCTTTAGGTCTCAGCTCAGGTGTGAAACCACTCTTAAGTCTTCTGACACACAGGAGTGGAGGTGACAGAGTCTTTAAAGACTTCAGATTTCTAATTCCCTTGGAGGAGTTAAACTTCCAGCCTGTGTCTGTGTTGAACAGGATGTTGAGACAACTACATCTTACCTTCCCCATGGTAAAACTCTCATACTGTCCTCTTCTCAGCCTGCCTCTGTGTCCTTAATACCATGAGGGAGTCAGAAAACATCGGCTTTTATCAGAAGTCTCTTCAGTTTGACTTGACAGAAATAAACCTCTCAGTAATACAGGCGATTACTCAGATCTATAGTGTGATTTCAAACAAAATAAACCCCACAGACCTCAGGCTAAACTGAGAGGAGGGAGGACAAAGCAAATTGTTATTTAGAAAGCCTGGGAGATATTAAATTAATTGGTGTAGCAGGAATTAATCAGCTGATCCTCATTCTACTTGCCTGAACCAAAGAAAAGATTAAGGGCCTGATGCAGAAGAAAACAGCTCTGTTCTTGCCACAAATACATTTTTTAAGATAGCTCATTCCCCAGCCTGGACTGTGTGTAATCTCCTGCTATTTAGTCAAGATTCCACTGCTCTTCAGTGTGGAGAAAAGAAATATTTCCACATTTCATAGTGTTGTTTCCAGAGGTTTTGACAGACTGTTTGCCATCCTCTTCACAGGAAAGAGGGAATATGATGAGTGCCCAGCCAAGAAATACGCTACTGTTTTTCCATGTCATGATAGTATAACGTAAGTGTGACTGTTTTTAAAATTGGCATTTTTGAAGTTTATTTTAAAAAATTTAAATGTCCACTTGGGGTTTTTTTTACCATTTTAATATGTCTCACTTTTCAAAAATTTTTAGTCTAGTATGAGAAGAACAAATTGTGTTTGATACAGTCTTATATTAGACACAACCTGGATATAAGATACACTGAAAAACTTCACTTTATTAGAAATACCATCCTTTGGACCATGACGCTTCTTGAAATGAGGTTAAGTAATTAAACAGTGAGTGGGACCTTAACAGTGTGGTTATTAGGAAGACAGCAGCAGTAAATGTAAATTAAATCATATTCTTCTCTGTGAAACACCGTTTTATTGTGTTAACAAACAATGAAGAGAGGAATTAAATTAAAGTATAGCTACAACAAATTTAAGTGTTATCAATAGTGTGTCAAAATGAGTTGAAATCATTCATATGAACTAAAAGAGCACTTAAATATATTCAAAACCAAAGCCAATTTTTTAGAAGACTGTAAACAGAGTGGGAAGAAGCAGAGATAAGCAAAAAAAAAAAAGCCCCAAAGCTTACCAAGTGGACTAAATTGAAAAATTGTTGGAGACACTGGATAAACTAAAAAAATAATTTAAAAAGTGGTAACTTAATTATTAAGTAGTTATATACTTAGTGTGAGAATGTGGAAAGATCAAATACATCAAATCATTTGAAAAAATGTAAATAAGTTAAATGAAACACCTCTAATAATATAGTTAAGCCATTTCTCTCAGTTCCTTCCACTGCTTCACTAATATCTACTTCATTCAACTGTTTTTCAACTTCTTATATCAGCTGCTGTGTGTTTTTAATCCTTCTGATCTCTTCTTAAACTGTATCACTACCAAAATGGACAAAAAGATAATTAATGAATTCAGTGATCATAATTTAAGGTAGGTGGCATGAACATTCACTGGAGAGAGAGCAGATTTCCTGATGTGTTTGTGGACCTAAAAAACTCTTACGTGTGTAATCTCTCTCGCAATCTCTATGGAGGGTTCATATTATTAGTCTTTTTCTTTCCAGATACCTGTAATATACGTAAATATTTTTCATTTTATGTTCTCAGTTCCTTGTACTATGGTTTCAGTAGAATATGGCATTAATTGGCTTGGACCAATGCTTGCAAAGATGTATGAAGATATTCTGATCCCTGCTGCAGATTAAAGCCTAATTAATTGATCACCATTTGGATTTACAAACCAAAATCCAGTAGGCTGGACTCTGAGTCACGCCCTGAAAAATCCCTGCAAAACGTTTTCCATTTGAGTTTTTGGTTAACTGAACAACAAATCTTTTCCCCTGATCAGTCCTGTGTTCCTGGTACAACTTATGTATCTCTTACTCATAATGCCTCTGATTAAAAACAGTCAAAATACGTAGAGATAGCGAGGGGGTATTCACACCGTAATCTTTCCTTCAGCGTGAATTGCAGAAAATTCTTACGGCTGTACCTGTAAGTCTTGAGTGGAAATGGCTCTTGGACCTTTCTCAAGATTAACCACATGGAAACTTGTCTGCCACCTGGGGCTCTTTGCTAGGCACAAATGTAAGCTTCATGAAACACTTTCTCTGCAAAACATTTGCTATGCCTTGCTTCAGTCCCGGTTCACATGCCAGCTACAAAAAGCACTTGCAGACCAGACTAGGGAAACACTGAAAACCTTCACTGTATTAAAAACTTGAGGGAACCTGTGCTACCCTTGTAGTTACCTGGGGTGTTTGTTTTATCCACTCCAGCTCCCGAATAGGGGCTGGAGTGCAGGTTAAATAGCTGACGCCGATAACTAAATTAGATATTCTCAACAAAACCTGACCTTAAGGTAAAAGTCACAGTGGTTCACTCTCAGCTGGCCTCAATCTACCCCCCTGCCTGTGCACCCAGAATTAACCACAGAACACCTGCTGATGTTAAAGCTAATTTAAATGTAAATCTAGATTAATCCCAGGTTTAATCCCATGCTCAAAATGTTGCACATTACATACATTCTGCTTTTCCAATACCAACCTGAGACCTAGGTCCATAATCTTACTCCAGAAAAATGTATTTGCAAGAGTAGTGGACTATTTAGTAGTCCACAGAACTGCATAAGTAAAAAATTCAGACTTTTACTGTTGAATAATAACTTTATAAGGCATTCTTTTAAGTGTCATTTTTGTTTATTTAAAAAGGAAAAAAATGGGGGAATACTAGTTAACAGTTTGCACCCCAAAGGAGAAAACATGAAAATAAAATGTTTCTTTCACATCAGAAAGAGACATATGTAGTAATGAGATTGAACTTGTGGGTGTATTTTAACCTCTGTAATATTACTTTGAAACTCTTGAAATGGGATTACATAGTGACAAAAATGATGGCTGTATTAAGTGATTGCTTTAAGAACCAGAGCTGCAGTAATAGGTTATGTTTACATGCGTATTACTAGCATAGAGATACATGGAAAACAAAAATCATAACGTTTTGAAAATCACTTCAGTATTAGTAGATTTAATGTAATGTGGAAGTCCTTAGTCATTGTAGCTGAAAAAATGTACATACATTTCTGGTTTTCTGCAATTTTCTGTTTTCTGATACTTATCTATGTTAATATGTTTTCAAGTCTATCTTCTAAATATTTTAAACATTATTACAGCACTGATTAAAATATAGCCAAAGGTGTTTGGTTAGATGCTTTCCAAAGTATAAAATAAATTATATTGTGAACTACATTACATTTTTAATTTCATGATTACTTCACAGTAGCAAGATAGTAATATTTTTGAATATTGCATTTCACTAGGTACCTTTATTGGATTTTAACCTATTTCTTTACTGTAAAGCACTATCTTGCATACTCAGTTCATTAGTTAACTTACATATGTGATAGTAAAATTTCATGTTTTACAAGTTTGCTATTGTAGTAACCATAGTAAGAAACAGGGCAAAGATCTGCTTGGTTTAATACTGCTAAGAAACAAAGGCTGGTAATGATGAATCATGAAATTACAAAATACATGCAAGATGACATTTCAAAAGATGGTTAGGTGGCAAGCGGGTTCAGTAAGGGCTTCATATTCTACTTCATTTCAGAAAAGGAACAATTAAAATAAGCTGATACTGGCTGTATGCTCAGGTTGATTTCAGAATCAGTGAAGCATTGCTACAATACGGTGTTAGTAAAAACAAACTTAGTTTCAAGGTTTGAATGGAACATAGTGTTATTTTTAGGAAGGGAATGATACTCAAAATTTGAAATTGAATCACAAAATGCAATATATGATGTGTGTGATACTAAGTGAAGTTAATGGAAACTGGTGGCTTTCAGTAAAAAAATGACCCATTAATCTAGAAGAAGATATTGGAAACAGAGTTATGCAAGTAAAGCAGTTGTATAAATGAAAATAGTCGTCTAAATTATAACAGAAGATAAGGCTGCTAGTTTTGTCAGATATCTTTCCATTCCTAATAATATGTTATGTGATATTACTTGAAAATGGGGAAAGAGGTTGTTTTGGTTGCTTGTGTAGGAGTTTGTATTTCTCAACAGTTCAAAAAAGGGATCAAAAATGTATTCAAAGACCACATAAGGTCTCCAGCAGAAATGTTACGTTAGTCCTTTGGCTTCATTTAGCTGTCGTTTTCAGAAAACTCTGCCAGAGAGTAAAAAAGTCCGATCTGCTTTACCTCTCCAGATATACTCTGTGAAACTTTTATTTAGGCTCATCTTGCAAAAGTTAAGTAAGTATGGGTTTTCAAGAATCTCTTTTCCTCTCTTAACCATAAAAATCGAGAGAAGCCAAACTTCTCAGTATATCTTAGAGATGTATTATGTTCCTGATTGTACAGGAGGATGAATAATTTGTCTTCTAATGTCCTTGTTTTGTCAATCATATCTTTTTAATACTTAGTGATGATGTCACATAAATTTGATCTGTAATCACAGGGAAGCCGTAAATGCTGATATTTAGCCTGAACCAGTAAGCCAAAAAAAAAAAAAGCCCCTCTGCATTCTTTGACTCTCCATGCCACATTCTGAGGGACTGGGTTTGAAAAGAAGTTATGTGCAGGTCAGCAGAAGTTACCTTCACTGAAGAATGCACAGCAAGTCTACCTATTCTGTTATTGGCCACAGACAGAAATGGGCTTGGCAAATCTTTGTCAGAAAACTGGTCCTTTCCGTTTATCCAGCTGAATGCTTTGTATGTCATCAGCACATTGGGGATTCAGACATTCTGCAGAATGTTTGTCCATCTCAGGATGTGAGTCTTTCTGGCTGGAGCCAATTAATTTAACCCAGAAGGTGGCAAATGAACTAAATGGTTTCTGTAATTTCTAGCTAGTTTTCCAAGTTGATGGAAGATTCCAAGTTGAGTTTTCTTAATTTATTTGTAATAAAAGATACATGAAAATACATATCATGTTTCCAGAGTTCAAAGGAAGACCAAGTATGATGAAAGACCTTTCATCCTAATTCAGTACCCTTTATGGAAGTGTCCATTGCATAGTTTGTAGCAATAAAATGATCGCGCCCCAAAGATATTTCCATTCTGAATAGACAGAGAGCTGAGAGAGAGAGCTCTTACAAATGTAGAGACACGAAATAGTAGTGAGACCAGTTTTTTCCAGACTTAGTCTTTGCAGAGCTGGGAACTAAACCAGGAACTTCTCAGGCCATGTCTAATTTCTTCATAGGAAAAAAAAGATGTCTTTACTTCCTACTACACTCTTGTATCCTTAAAGTTCCCTAACAGCGGCTGTATATTGTATACTGACATCGAAACTCTTGAAATTGTGTGAGAGCCAAAAAAAATATATTTAGACTGAACTAGTAAGCCATGATTTCATAAGTCTAAAAATGCCTCTAAAAGCAGCTATATATTCCTTGGCGGGACTCATCCTTCAGAACTAGCATCTAAAACATTTCTATTCAGCCTCAATTAAAAGTGTATTTACACGTGAGCTACAAAATGGTCCTGTTTAATTGATTTTTCCTTATGTATTGTATAAGCAACATGGAGAAGTATTGGTGGAACTGTTTAGTTAATTAAAAAATTCCCAAATACTTTTTTCCCCCAATATTCTACTGTATTAGTTGAAGCCTAAAATGAAAGTGTGCTTCATTGGTGCCATATTAATGATACCTTTATGACTACATATACTTAAAAATATAAGTTAGAAAGGGTATTGGTTAAATATTTTAAATAAGTCTTTATAATATCTTTCGAGTAATGTCAAATACAATTTTTATTTTAAAAGATTTTGTTGGAATTTAGTCTTTGAAAATATTAATAACAGCTTACAGCAGGTAGGCTATAAAATAACACTGTATGCTGTCTATTTAGTTTCTGGTTGAAAAAGCACAGCAGTACTTTAGTTCATTACCTTTGAAAAAAACAGTAACAAGATAATACAGCTGCCTCTGATTAAGATGTAAATTCTTTCTAATTAGAATGTAAATTCTTACATTTAAATGAAGACATCAATTGTCAGGATGCCATATGATATCTTATTCCACCTTGCCTGAATGAAGCCCTCACTGTTCATCTATGGCACTAAAATAGTTTTGCAATCCCTTTGTTCTCTGATTCTTGTAATATTCTCTCTTCATGTTCCCTTTACACATTGCTTTTGTTTGTTTTCCCCCTGCATCTGATATTGTTGTGTCTTGGGATTTTGCAGAAATTTGGAATGAAAATTGAGTTCAGTCAGTGCCAGTATTTGCTTGTGCCTCAATTACTTCTGCTGAATTTTCCTCAATGCAAATCAGGCAGGTTGCATAAAGTGGTGCATGTATTTGAAATAATTAATTTTCCGTAAAATGATGGATCAAGTCCAATCAACCTTCATGAAATCTAAATAAAAGAATAGAGAATTAGAAATTAATTAACATTTTGTGTTGCTGATACTTTATTATGCAGTCTAAACTATAAATAATAAGTTTTATTTTTGAGCATAACTTTTTATTATGAACTGTTGATTATAACCTTTGACATAATTATCTTGTTAAAATATATCAGTATATTAACCTAAATTTAATGTCATGGAAGGCATTGTAAATTAATAACATTTTAAAGTAGAAAATTACAAGAGACAGAGAGTTTAAGAATTGACCCGTTAATTGTTTTTGCATGCAAAACTCTTCTGCAGAGTTAAGACAATATGTGTCTACCAGTTGATTTTGAAGTGTTTAATTTCATTGTTTTATTAAACCAGGCCATAATACTAAATCTGCTTGACTGAGAACATATCCTTGGATTTTTTTGTTGGAAGCCTGGTTTTAATCAAATAACTGTGTAGGAAAAGTTTATGTTCTTCGTACAAACACATGCCTTCTGTTGCTGCTCCAAATCATTCTTCCTTTTCCCATTTATGAGCTGTATTAATTTTTAGTATGTAATTTTTACAGTGTGTTTCAGGCCAACAGGATTCTCATGTATCAGACTTGATCATAGGTAGTGACACCATTTTTGGTAAAACAACAGAAATCTTAATATAAATGGCAAAAGATATCTTGATCTAACGTTGATATATATGTGTTGTATAAATATTATTCATAATGCCTTTATGTACAGAAAGGGATAATTATGACCAAATCGTTAGTAGTACTAACAGTTTATCTGATGATTCCAGTTCGACTGATACGCCTGTATCACTGATTTACTCTAAAATATTAAATCTAAAGATCAGGAAAAGTTGAGTGCAGTTTTAAAAAGTTAGAAAACATTCTCATAACAATAATTAACACTGCTGTTAGCATCATTTATAGTTTAACAGTGCTTGCCATAAAATCTTTCATTAAGAGTATTGCACTGTTTTTTTCCAACTGAATTGTAGCAGGTGTGGCTTTATTAACAAACACAAAGACTGTGCTTGTTTGTTAGGAGAGAGTCATAAAAGAGACTTTAATGTTGGATTTTTTTAAGTTGTCACAAGCAGAAAGGCTCAATACACTAGAAAAATGTGACTTACTGAACACGAAGATGTTATCTGCTTTTCTCCTTTTACCCCTCAGTATAAAATTTTCTTATGTAAGTCCCATTTAATACACCTATAACAATCTTATCAAAACAGGAAGTCAAATACAGTCTTCCAAATCTTTTTTACTCAGTTAGAAACTATAAAAAATCATTATAACTTCAAAGTTCAAATATACCACTTCTGCCCCTGAGAACTGCAAAATAAGCACAAACCCCAAATATTCCTGGGAAGCCTCCAGTCGTAAGTGATTGATCAATTTGCACACAAGTAGCTTTGTGTCAGTGAGGAACTAAACTGTGCCTTAAATTATCTGTAGGATGAGGCCTTATTACTTATGTATATAACTTTTACAATTCACAAGAGTTAGGATATCTTATGCATGATATTAGACGGTCAAGTATTCGCAAGTTACAGTATTAATAAATTTGGTTATCTCAGGTGATTTTGACAGTTTCAGTAAAAGAGATATTAAAAAATAGAGTTTATAAGTAACATCAAAATAAGCTGCATGATGTATTTCCCAGTATCAATCTCAGTACTGTCATTTAAGAGAAAACTGGTGAGATGCAGAAGTATTATATATGGAGAGCTTACTCTGAAATTCTGGAGGACTTTGTCATCCTCATGTCTAGTTTAGAAGAAAATTGTATTAAACATGAACCTCTGCTGTTAGGAAGCTTTTTTCTTTAACACCCCTTTAAAAAACATTTACTTGTACTAAAAACTGATGCATTTTGTTAAAGGGAAGAACATGCCATGATCTTGAAGAAACTCAATTATTTCAGTTCGGGCTAATCAATACCAGCTAACTATTAAGAAATTACCCTGTATTCACTGTGTCGCAAAGAAAACAGATATATTATTCTGTCTTTTAGAGTGATTATACTTCAGTGTGTATATATATACATGTATTTTCTAGGATGCTTTGAATGCTATATTGTATTCATACTCTTCCAAACAGATAATGGATTAGTGTCATGTTTCATAATACAGTTAATAATTCTTTTAGTGGGTGAAGAGGAAATAACTCTGATCAGTTTGGCCTAGATATTGAAAGTGGTAGGAAGTAAGATATTTTCATCCAATTAGAGTAACATCCAAGAAACATGATGTAGATAACATAGTAACAAAAATAGATCTGTGTACTCAAACATTTTCATCCATAAAATGAGCTGAAAGACTATAAAAACTGAGCAGATTCTAGCCTTTGAGAGGATTTGTTAGAGAAATAACAAATAGCATCATTTACAAAAATCTTCCCTCTGTTGCTTTCCTCAGAATATCCTGTGGTGTATCTAGGAGACAAAGAATTTTACAAATCATCTTCACGCTTGCTTTTTTAATATTATTTTAAGTAATTTTCTGAATGAGAAGAGCAGACAGTAAAAACCAGGTCCAATAAACAATCAAATTATTCACTTTCAGATTTTCTTTAAGCACTCGATCTGTACCCAACCCCCCCCTAATACTTTTGGTTTGGAATACACAGCAAGGTGATGGTGGTATCCTTCCTTTTCTGCAACACAGTGATTTGTCCTGTATCTCTTCTTCCTTGAATTTATATTTGGTGCCTTTATTGTCTTTTACTTCATTCTGTATTTCACTCAGATATTATTTTTCTCTAGCAAAAAAAAAAAATTGCCTCCCATTCGTAGTTCATTCTATTCATCAGTCTGACCAATTTGACAATTTCTCATTCATCATAGACATTGTAAATCCCATCTCTAGAGCTTTCTTTGCAGTCTACATCTCTATTAGTTCTTTTTCTTGAAAGGAATCTCAGACCCTCCTGTTTCCTGAGAGACTCTGCTGCTGTATATACAGGGCTGTTGAAAGTGTGAGCTTAGTAAGTTTGTGGAAGTAATCTTATTTATATCTTGCCATTAACTAATTTAGTTTTCACCTTCAGTAAGTTCTAGAATTGATCTACCTTTTGTGGATAGCCTATAGTCTCTATTTTTATAGGCTGATATGTTAAATTTTCTGATGAATCAAATCTCAGCTGTAATTACAGTCAGTCTTCACTGAATACCTCAGTAGGATGTGTCAGCAGAGAAGGTGAATTACATTCTAAATCATACCAGGCTCATATCTCTCACTCTCTGACAGTGTCTCTCACAGATGTATCTTTCTCAGTTCTGCCAGAAATTTTCATCAGTTATTGTCCTGTCTTGCTTCGGACATTTCCTCTTCATGTGATATTTTTAACTATTCCTAACATTTGGAGAGTGTAGCTCTGAAACAATAGCAGTGTAGCTAAGTTTTATATGGTCCCCTTGCCAAGGGAAAGTATCTCTTCTTTCCCCTCCTCTCTTTTTTTTATTAGTTTTTAGTATATTACATTAGTAAGGCCCTCTTGAGGTCTCTGTTCCAAGGGCATAAATATCTTTTACATGACTCGGCACCATCAAGGTCACCTTCTTCACATTTTAACACTGTCTGTATTAAACCCTGATGTATTGCTACAAAAGTCCAGCGAGCTATTTCAATTTTATATGTAAATCAAATTAGATTTGTTTTGCCTCCTGGTATTATTTCGGCACTACTTAAATTGGTAAGAGAACTGTGTAGAGCAGAAGTGTCATTGCAATCAATTTTTAGAACACAAGCTGAACTTTGGGTTGAATGTCAGTCTATCTACAGATAATTTCATAGGTTTGAGGGGGTTGTTCTGAATTTTGAAATATTTAAATACCCCACAAAACAGTTTTACTTGTCTCCACCAAGTAACTGCGAGGCAAACTGCCAAAGTTTATTGTACTAATCATTTGTCTCTACAGTTGGTGAGGAAACAAAGACATTCTGCCATATTAATGGGGAAACATCTGCCCTTCAAAAGAGAGAAGTCTGATTAAATAAAAGAGAATAACTTATATTGTCAGTATGAGAAAGAGTGTGGAATAATTAGTGGGAAATTATAGGTCAGGTGTAGGGTTTCTGTGACATTTTTGGTCCCTTTTATTAATCCTGCCAGTTTTTGCCAAAGTGTAGGCATAGATAAGAACTTAAGTTTAAACTCTCAGTATTAGCTAGACCTGCCAAAGACATCTGAAAGATTCAAAACTAAACAATTAAAAAATTCATTTATTATGATCTTTGTAGCAGGATTCCCATTACAAAATGAAGAAGTAATACCTCTTCTTCCTCCACAGTCACCAGAGGAAAACCTTTTCCCTCACATTCTGTGTTATGCAAGACAAAATGAATTAAATGCATGTTTATGATAATTGTGTTATTCATTTTACTTAGAAGAGGAGAGGTGATGGAATGAGAAACAAATATTTTGAATAGATGTTTTCGTAGAGTAAATGAAAGCAGTGCTGAGTGTATGAATAAGTCATGGTAAAAACAGTTCAGACACTTATTTTGGACGTACATAGCATTATTTTGCCTAATATGAACATTAGGTATGGCTTTTGCATATATTATGCCCTGAATATGTCATCAAAAAGCCTTCTTCTGAATAAACTTGCTTAAATTACACATACAAGGACCCAGCATATTTTAAAATATGCTTTAAAAAATATGCAGAGTAGAAGTGACATTGAAACACACTCCATGCATCTATTAATTTCATTTGCTTTATTAATTTTTAAAAGTTGAGAGATGGCTTCAAAATTGTGTATAATAATGTTTAGTATTAAGCAGTAAAATAGGCAGAGGCTTTGTTTTTCACTTTGGTGGTGGTTTTTCACTCTATTGTAAAAGAGGGAGCCACTTTACTAATGCAGCTTCTGCCAAATGTGGATACCCATCACTAACTTCCCCACTACCATCAACCAGACTGAGCCCATCAGCTTGCATTATTACTATAAAAAAGAAGTTGCAGCTTTAGGCATTGAAAATAGGGAATTTTCTCACTGAATGCTGACCTATGTGCAAATATGTGCAGCCTGATTTGAAAACCACTTAGGTAGAGAACTGTATGCCTACATTACTTTGTGAACTTTAATATGAAGAGTGGTTTTAACAATGTAGTTGTAATAATTCAAAAGTCTGCAAAACCCAATGATAAAATCCCTTCTCAGCAGGTTGATAGAACTGAGTAGTGTAAATAATACAAATACAGAGATGTTGAGTATTTTGAGCATGTACAAAATAAATCATTCTGTACAAAGGGGTTATGGGTGACACTTCTTTGAAATAAAAATAGACCTGTCTAAAATTATAGTTCCAAGTAGTTTATACATACACGTTTTTAGCATTCAGATATGCAGGTGCTTGATTCCTGACACTCACTGAAAAGACAACTGAGATACATAAGCGATTGGTATAAAAAGATAGAAAGCAATAGAAATATACAACAAATTGATTGCATTATAGTAACTTTGACTATAAATCACTTATTCACATTCGCGTGTAATTTGCAGTCATCCAGATCTGGGTGATGTAGAGAAAATAACATCCAATTATTTTCAAGGTCCAAGTGAAAAAGCTGGTTCCGTACACCTCTTTCTGCCTCCCTCGTCCTGCGGGGTTATCAGTTGACTGTTTTCTTGTCGGATATGGATGCCAGTCTTCCTACTCAAATGAGTATCCAATGCATCCTTCTGCATAGATGTCCCCTTAAACTTCTACCTTACAGTATATGAGGCTTGAAGCATTTCTTAGATATTACATGTCTTCACACCAGATTTCACTGTTCTGTATTTAAAATTCAAATCCATTCTACTGCTCTAGCTGATAAACCTTTATTCATTCAAAAGACTTCTCACAACTGGTTTTATCTTTGACATAAAATAATGGTATGATAAAATGACTTAAAAGCAATCTGGGCTGTTAAACTTTAGCAATTCCCATTGATGTATTGTTATAGATATGGGCTGCATTTGTTTTATTTTTTAATTCTTTGTTGCATTATTGGTGTTTGGTATAAGCATGTGTTCCCAGTAATTTCTTAGGAAGCTTGTGTAAGTGTGCAAAAGAAATTAATAAAAACTTGACAAAAGCCTAATCCAACATGGTATCTAAATAAATAATTCCTGCCCAATATGTATACAATTCTTCTATACATTTTTGGTTTGTGTTTATACAACCCATGAAATTAGAAGAAAATTTTCTAGTCTTTCGTTTCCATAGCAGTCTGAGATTTTTAAAATTGCTTTACTTGAATTGTACTATTGGGATTCTCCACTGCTCTTACCATTTAAGCAGTCCAGCACTGTTTGGCTATAATCTCACATAGAAGAAAAGCAGAGGAGTAAACCATCTTTTTTACTAGTTCAAAGATCAGTCAAAACAGAACGGGACTAGTGAAATACCTTTTTCACAGTCATCTGTTATAAATTCAGATAAATAAGTATGAGCACCTACATCCTTGTGAATGTGCATGCGGAGGAGATACTTAATTGCCCAACAGCATATTGTGTCCCTTTGTATGTGAAACATGGTATATACCGATATATACACACTGCTGAAGAAGCTTAGACAGTGTTAATTATATATTCAAAATAAAATTAAAATTTCTTTCACATGAATGTTTTGTGTTTTGATCCTGGGTGAGTCTTAACACAAATAGAGATGGTCATGCAGATATACACGGTCAAATTTTAAAAGTTGATAGAATGGTTCATGCATGTATGAGTTACCATATAATATAGAAATCTTTATGAAACTCTATTTTTGATGACCCACCTATATAAGCTGAATTACTGATCTGTAATCATTTTACTGTTCCATAATAAATTGCTACCATAGCAACCTCATAGCACTGTGGAACAGCATCCTCACAGATCTAAGCCAACATGTACTCAGTTACAAATCAATGAAGGTAATTTAATAAAAAGTTTGTAAAAATCAGTAAAGTTCATCCATTTTTTTATTCACTTAGAGGTTGTCCTTACTGACTATTGCAGTTCTAAAATTATATGTTGTTAAGTTATATGTTTTGCACTGTAGCTGTCTTTGTTCTTAGTATTTATTTAAGATATAGAAGGCATTAATTATAGTCCAGAGGTCCAGCTGAGAGCATCCCACTATGAAGGAAAAGGGAGTTGCCAGTTTTGGAACTGAGCAACAGTAATCGGAGAAGTGCTAAAAGGTAGGGGTTTAGCATATAGGTTAAATATTATTTTCTCACCTTTCCACATGCATTAAGTTTCAGTTGTCAGTTTATTACTTTGCTGTGGATGTCTGTTAGGGTAAGAATTAAAGTCAATGATTGTTCTTGAAAATGAAGCTTTTGCCATTCATGGAAGCTACTTTTTCTCAAAAATTGAGACTGGTGGTGGCAGACACCATAGGCACAGCTACCTAAGCCATAATGCTGATCCAGAATATTTTTCATAGATGCCATAGACACTTTTCATGAATCTGTATTTTGTCTGCTTGTTGATTGCTTGACTATTCTGAGATCAGTACGTAATATGAAATGCATGATACTTTTTGAAGAGAAAAGATTTCTTTCACTGTCTTTTGGAAGAAACCGTAGGAGGACATGGTGGCATATTTTGAATTGGTTTTCTTAAAGTGATTTGCATCTACAAATTCCAAATTTCCAAGGAGTTCAGCTGCCATTTGTAGAGACCTAAAGGAACTGGCTGTATTTACATGTAATCAGTAGCTCTTAAAAACAATGAAATATGATGGCTACTACATATTGCAACTTTCTAATATCTTCATCAGAAAAGTTAAATAACGATCTCCTATGAACGTTAGGTCATTCTAACAGATTCTGATTAACAATTTAATTTAAATTTTTTACATAATTTACAGTATGTACAGCCATTGAAGATGCTCTAAGTAAACAGTAAACTAAGTTAACCTGTACATTCCCGAATATTTTATGCAAACACACAGTATTTGAAAATTCATTACAAAATTGGCTATTTTTCCTAGGAGCATGTAGGTGTCCCTCTTAACATAAGCATACAGCACATCAAAATAAAGACCAAAATATACTCTTTATATTATTTTAAAATAACAAACTCTTATTGAATTTGCCTTGTTTCTAACTTGAAGTCAAAATGTAATTCTAGGATTCTATTTGAATCTGTCATGGTAAGTAAAAAACAAATACAAACTTTTCTCATTCTTGTCTGATTTTATGCGAGTTACTCCTTTCATTTACTTAAAATTGCGGGTACTTCAGACAAACTGTGCTCCTAACCTTTGTTATCGTATCCACGCAAAGCGATCTTTTCACTTCATATATGAAGTGTGACATGAGCAGGTCTCTAGAAGGACGAAGTTACAAAATAATGCTAGTAAAATTGTGTGATCTTTTGTTTCCATGGGTGTATGACATAGGCAAGTGGGTGTTCCCGTGTGCTTCCCATGTTTCCTTCTATTTACGACTTCTACTGCACATATGCTTGTCATTGCTCACAAGTTATTCGTACCAAACCTGTTTAGATGGTCTTTTCTACACATCCAATACTGAAATGAGATATGTCTATTATTATTTTATTCAAATAAAGTCAGCAGAAAAATGTTAAGTGGTTACTAAACTGGCTGTGCCAAAATAATTATGATCTTGTCAACAGTAGTAATAATTTTCTACAAGCACTCTATAGTAATGCAAATAATGAAATTATTTTTATAATAACCATAATGGAGGCTGAAGGAGAAATGTCAAAATTTGGCATTATGTCATGTATTCTTACACCTATGTGCACCTTGTGCCTACTCTCCTAATTAGTTTTTCTTTATTTTCAAGTGTTTGTGGGAAGAGAGAGGTGAGGGCGCATCTGCTGGAGGAACAGTAGGCTCAGAGCAGGAGTTATCATGCCCACACATACTGCTGCTGATCCTGCTTCATCCCAGTAACTGCTGTATTTTCATTATAAGCTTGGATTCTGTTTCCCTCTTTATTACAAGGATGTTACAGTTCTTTATTCTTCACTGACAGCTGGCAACAGGTAATGCTGGCTGTTATTTTGTTCGCTCTAGTCGAGCACATTCATTTCCAAATATAACCATGTTTTGTTTGCTGTATTTTGTTCTTGGTGTGGTTGAATGCCATCCTTGGAAAGATATGCATTGAGCTAGTATTGAATAAGTGGCTTGCCTTCGGCATTCATGAGTAAATTCTGTAGTTTTTGTTTCAAGGCTTTGACATGTCATCAAGTGTAAATCTATTCTAATGCCAAAATCCCTCTTGATGTCTGATGCCAATCAGTAGCTTTTCATCTTGAAAAAGGTAGTGAATAATTTGCCCTGTGGATATTACACAGATACCATATATGGCAAGAAGCAGAGAGGGGAATCCCATACCCATTTTTTAAATTCAAATAATCATGTTCAACCAGTTTGCTTTCCTAAACACCATTGGTAGTCTGGTACATTTTCTCGCTTTCAAGTGAATATTGAATACTTGTCTAATTTGCATATTTTCGATGTGTGGAAACAATATGCTCTTTCTGCTGCAGTATTTTATTTCATGAGCAGTAGCCAACATGCTGAAATATGTGAATCATATTACATTTGTTATTTTAATAGGAAGCTCAAATCTTTTACCTCCTTCAGCTTCATTAGTGGTTTTTTTATTAAAAAAAGAATAACAAGGCATTTGCTATATAGGAAGGTCAACATTTTCTTTGTGAACGCAGTTTACACCCATGATTTTGAATTTCAATGATCTGTAAGACCTAAGAGTGTTGAATTAAAGGCATAAAACACTGTAGTTCACTCATGAGCTCAAAAGTATGTAATTTCTTTCCTTAGAAAGGAGGCCTACTGAAAACCTAATGAATGTGTTTATGTAGTTGAATGGCACTCATATAGTTTATACTCAGAAGAAAGAGGCAAGTAGAGCTTTGTATTTAACTCCTTTTCAGTCTGAAATATTACATGATTTTAGGGTGCACGGGGACTATTTTGATTGTCTAATCTGACCTGCTGTGTAATACAGGTCATAGTACTTCGCACAGTAATTCCTGCATCTGAGCAGATAAATTCTTCAGCTGTAGTGAACATTTTGTACTGAGTTTGATTGGTTTAAGCTGCCACCTTATCCTAAATCTCATATTAGTAATACCAATACTGTGAGCTATTTTCCTTATAATTTGTAATAACGTTGAACCTTTCACCCAAAGTTACTCAAAACAGCTTGCATGCCTTAATTAAACTTTAAGATATCATTATTTTAAAATGACAAGTCATGTATATCATTTCCAATGTAGTTTATCAGGAATAGAATTTAAACTCGTAATCTTTTGGTTTAACTAATAAATCATAGAAACATTCATTAGCTGAGTCACTAACCAGTGATGATTTTAGGCTGAAAAATCTAATCATAATAAGTTAATTTTGTCAGGTTTAAGAATTACTTAAAATTACAGTGAACCCAAACTGATATGTAAAGATATTTGCTACTTGAATATTGGAGTTGAAGTTCTCATTCTAAAATCTTCAGGCGTGCTGCATTACATACTGCTGTGCATGTATGGACTGCCTTCATGCATAAGAGATCCCAAAGAACTTAACAACTACGCTTATACAGGAAATCATCCATGTATTATTTAATTGCAGCATTCATTCAGGAATGAGATGCAATAGCTGTCCAAGCCCTCAAAACTAAAAGTTTATTTTGGAAAAATGTAAAAATTATTTTATCCATATAAAATACCTGTTAGCATTAAAGTAGAAAAGATTAATTAATTATCAAGGGTAGGATTTTGCTAGATCAGGGTTAATAGCTGACCTCTTCAGAAATGGACTCTCTAATACCCCGTGACAGTTGAACTCTAAATCTTGTATCTCATCTAAAAGATCCATCAGTAGGACAGATAATCTGGCACCTAGCTAGTAAAAAGTAGCCAAATAACAATATTCCATTTTCCATTCAGTTTTCTTCCCTGTCATAAATTGGTCACCTGCTTTCAGTTAATGTCGAGATACTGTCAGTGTTTAAGTTTTGGTGTCCGTATAGACAAACTGAGATGGATTTAGCAATGGGGCAATGACTAGAGCGTAAATGAAAAATACTGTGTTCTAAATCTGGTCTCTCTGGTAATAATTCAATGCTATAGTTTTATAGGAAGCAATATGCAATATCTCTGTTCACTGAAATATTGTTCTATCATACTATTTATAATGTTTACAAACAGACACCTGGCAGAGAATAAACACATAACATGCAAGTAAAAAAAAAAATAAAGCAACTGACACCACCAAATGCCATATTAATGCCATTGTTAATATTCTGCTGGGTTTATATGGAGGGAGAGGAAGTTAAAGGATAAGCTAAATTAAGACAAAACCAGGAAAAAAGCATTGAGCACAAAAGGGTGATGGCAATGGGGCAACAGGGAAGATGACATAGACATTAAGTGAAAACGAGGTAGGGACTAAGAAGGGGAGAAGGCTGGAGCAGACTGCACGAGGCAGAGGAATACTGGCCAAACCTACAGGAAGTTTTCTTATTGTCTGAATCTCCCTACTTTGGCTGCTTCTGCATCTTCTCCTGCAATTTCAAGGTCTAGCTAGGTCTGGCTAGTTTAATCTTCCCTTTTTGCTCTCCTTTCTTGGGTCCTTGTGCTGTAGAATATACATGAGCCTAGCAAAAATAGTCTCTGGTTTGGCTGCTGCTGCTGCAACCCAGGCTACTAATTTCTGGGGAAATCTTTTTTTTTTTTTGTGAAGGGCTTTACAACTCTGAATATATTTGTGGGTGTGGGTAGGAAGCATTACCTCATCTCTGCTTGGCTTGCAGTCACCAGAGTTCTCAGTACACTGAAGAATTAATTCAGTCTGGGCTCTGTACCCAAAAGTATGCCTCTCATGTCCAGTGAAAGTAGGTGCAAGAGGTGCAGGGGGCATGCAAGAAACCATTTATTCACTGCTGTATTAAAATTATGGTTGAGTCTTTGATCAAGGCTGTACCTACTTTCCATTCTTCTGGCAAGCTACTGAAAAGGTAATAGCAAGGTACATCTGGCGTTAACCAAATTCCTTCAACTTAGTTTAGCCCTGCAAGTCAGGGATCTTTCATTCTGTTAGTAACATGTTAAAAGTTGCTTTTCCATTTAGCCAGGTAAATTTTTCTGTACTATTTTCTTTCTAACAGAAAGGAATCTGCGATAGAAATGTTCAACCACCCTTCCTCTGTAGCTAACTTCTGATCGGGATCTTTGCTTGTAACAACTTCTGTTTATAAAGTATATTGACCTGTAGAAGGCTACTTCAGTGAAGATAAACTGTGTGGCAGGTGACCTACAACTTTTATACAACAGAACTCAAGTGTGCCAACAGCAGTTAAAATGTTAGATGATCTTAGCTTTACCATCCATTTTGCCAAAAAACAGGAAAAGTTAGACTGGGCAGAAGCCTGGATTTCTGTGTCTACATTTCTGCCAGTGTGTTGCTGGGGATCATACAAGACCTCTCTATCACAGTACTGGAAAAAATGGAGTTTCTAAATCCTGGCTGAGTGTCTTAGTTATTGGGCCATTCTCTATTGGAATAATTTCTTGAATAGATTCATCAGAGAACGATGTAGATGTGTGTGAAAAGTGAACAGGGTGATAGTGATTACGGTCCAAATAAGGAAAATAAATTGCCTGAATGAAGGTGTCAGTGATGAGCTAGAGGCATAAGTAGTGAACGCAGGAAAAGGGAATGTCCAGAGGTGATAGTTTTTGCAGTGGAAAGGTAGATTACGTACAGCAGGAGTTATGTTAAGAATGAACTATTAGATCTCCTTGGGCTGGAAGGTTTTTGTGACTATTTTACAAGGTTAGATTGAATTTAAATATATGTTAATCTTCTAGTTTCTACCATCATGTAAAATAATTCAATAAATAACAGTTAAGTAATTACTTATTTTTTAACTTATTTTTAACATTTGCTCATCAAATAGATCTACTTTCTTCAGTCCAAAGGTCAGATTTAAAATACAGACTACCACTTGTAATCGGGCTTGGGTTCTCAAAAGACCTCACCTTGCATTGCTAAGTGACTGCGATGAAGCTGCATTCAGTGAAACTGAGCATGGACATAATCTGAAATCTGGATGTAAATGTTTTGTTTGGATTCTTTAGTTTTCCACTGCAGGAAAAGGACATATGCTATGAAAGCCTGTGGTCTCCAGGAACACTACACTGCTGCTAAAAACAATTACAGGGAATGGTTGCTGGGCAATCAGCCGTCAAGTAAACTGAGATCCCTTAGCTTTCCCATACTTATCTTGATTAATGATTTAGCAAGTCATAAAATACAGTGTATTTGTAATTTAGATAGAATACTTAATGTTTTTCAGGGGAAATAAAAAATGTGTCTCATCTGTAACAGCCTTTCTTCTGGTTGAAATAGGCTGTAATTAATATTATAAATAAAATCAAATTGATATAAATCTCTAGTATGTTTTAATGGCAAAACCTTTTATGCTTGCGATGACAAATAATACAGAAAGCATCAAGCTTGTCATCATTTCCAGTTCTTTCAGTTGACACTTCATGAATATTTCTTTGTAAAAACAAGTTACCTGCTTCTCAATTATTTGTTTTCAGCAATAGCAAGGTCCAATCCAACTTTGATTAGCATTCATAGGCAGCTTTCCATGTACTTGCATAGCACAAGGATTGGGTCTGAGAGTCAAATGCTACTCAAAAAAGCCAAGCTATAATGTTATAGGAAATGTTTCTCAAATGTCTTTTCTTCTTTGGTTTAGCCACATAGTATCTAAGTATCTTGTTAACATGGAAATACGGAGCAGTTTCTTTCAAACTGAGACGTTCTTTCAAAATAAATAGTAATATACCAAGGTAATGCCTTTGGTATTCCATTTGAACAAATGTAGCCAAACCTACCTTTACCAAGTTCTAGAAATATACTAAAAGATAGAAGGATGGTAACCACATACATGAGACACAAATTGCCTTCAAAGTGTCCATGTAAATTTTCCCACAAAAATATGAAAGTGACATTCATTCACCATGTCAGAAGAATATTATTTTTATGCTTTGGCTCTACAGGCTTAACACATGCACTAACTTCTTTATGATTTGTTCTATCTTAGGGCTATTTTCACCGTAATCTTTTTATGGGGCTATATTATGTATAAAAATATAGTTTTCTTGACATAAAACATATGTTCATAGGACCATAAAAATGCTCCTTCTTTTGGGTACCCAGAACCATTCATAATGTCTAAATTATTAAAAGACAAAACATTTTCTTTTGAAGTTGGGAAAAGAGTTTCAAAGGTACTCATTTTTTTAATTATTCTTTCTTCTTAGAGAGCAAGAACTAAGTTTAGCTAGTGCTTAGCTTAACTAGCTAAGTTTAGCAAGATGCATTCGTACCATTGCAAGAGTGCTACACCTGCATAATGTGAACAGGTACATGTATATATGTATGTGTGTACATGTATGTACTCTATATAACCTTCAGAAAAAAAGATCAAATCATTAAATTTTAGGTCTTTCATACATTTAGGAGAATTTGCTGTTTATTTATCTACTTCCTTTAAAAAGTGTCAGATGTTTTGCAAACACACTTTAAGACAAAGTCTTTCTTGTGAAATAACTGCAACTGAAGTGGACAATATGCTGAATAAAAATGAGAAAATGGGAAATGGCAAAAATCAAGTAGGCGATGATTTCCCTATGTTTCTTAATATTTTTTTTTTCCACCATTAAGTACTATGTTATCACTAATAAGTTAAAAATCCATAATGATTAATTGATTCCATCCTATACAGAGGATAGATATTTATTGAACATCTTAAAAAAACAACATATTTCATTTATTAAGTACATAAGAAGCTTCAGAACAGGTAGTAGTAGAACTACCTGATAGCTTTCAGACAGGTAGTAGTAGCATTGAGTTTGAAGATCAGTGAAGAGCAATTCCTTTTTGTTGCAAATGAAGTTCTGCCTTTGATTTTCCATTGTATAACATACTTTAGTATTATAGTTGCCCCATAATTTCATGCAAGGAGTTTTTCATTTGATATGCATCAAAGAAAATCTATTACTAGCGTAGGAATCAAATTCGTCTTATTGTTTAATGTTTTCATTTTTCTCCATTATTAACCAAAGCAGTTGGCCAAGATTGTTTCAGATGAAAGTCAGTAATGAAATCAGGAGTTTCTTAGTAATCTTGTTTAATTGGTTACAAAATGACTTCTTTAATTCTGCTTTTCAGAGGAAAAAAAAAAGAAACTGTGCCTTCTTTATAAATAAATTGGTTTTGGTTTGCATCAAAAGAACACCTGAATTCTTTGCTTTTTTTACCTCTGAGGCAGAACATCAAGACCACTCATATATCTACCTGCTTATACTGAAAAGGGGAGTGTTATTTAATGGCCATTTAATTAATACTTTATTCAATGAACATGACCTAAGAAACAGACAATAAAAGCTCTGCTGAGGTATGTCAGAGTTAAGGATTGTGTACTTATCTTCAAGAAATTGCAGAGAAATAAAATTTATTCTTTGGCTTTTGAGTCAAAGCAGTGCAGCTGCAGAACCTGTTTCATCCTATCTTAATGGTTCTTCCATTCCATTTCCTAGAAATATGACTTGCCCTACCATTTGCTGTTAGGAGACTTCTCCTATCAGCTCGATGAGCTACCTCTCCCTCTGCTGCTAGGTGGCTAGCTGGTTTGGGATTCATGGCCTCAGAGTTCCTACCTCAGTTCCTGCCACAAGCATATGAGTCTCTCAGCGCAAGTCCGTCACTGGAAGAATCTGGCCTTAATGACACTTTCATTGGCATCTTGCGCAAAAGTTGGTTCCCAGAGCAGGCAATGACTGCAGGCAGAAGTACCGGTAGCCTCTCCTCCCAACAGCTGAGGATTTTTGTGAGAACTGGCCAGTTGTATAAGGGCTTAGCAACTTTTTCCAGTTTTTGTCAATGTGCAGTGTATATTATGTGAATTTAGCAAAAGAAATTTTAAGCAAAAGGGGCTGCATTATGGTTTTCAAAGTGGTTTTTTATTGTAGATATATAGAGTTCAGCATAGTGAGAATGATAAATATTTTTAAATAGTTTCAATTTTATTTTTACAATAACAGTTTATAAAAAGAGAGAAAGCATACTATAAATTAAACTCCTACAAATACACTACTAAAATTATCTGCTTGCGGAGCTTTCTTCTAGTTTAAGTCTTCTCAAAAATGTCTTGAAATTCTGCAAATAAAACAACATTCTTTAACAAGAATTAAATCATAACAGGCAAAGAAAATTATTTTAAATAATACCATTCACATTTGTATTCTTAGAGAAATGGTATCTGAAACTGGTTTCTTACACAGGAAGCATTTTCTGCACCCTGTAGTGTCAAAATGCAACAGCTAAAATAATGATTTGATTTTATACACAGGCCAGTAAATAATCTGAAGCTGTATCTCTGCTGTGTTCTTCAAATTTCCTATTATTTCTTTTGATTATGTCCATCTTTTTTTCTCATGTGTTATACTTGAAGAAAAAACAAGTGAAACCAAATCCTTTCCTTGAGCATAAACTGGTATTATTGTTCTTCTCTGTCACTCAATATGAGAAATTAATAACTTCCTTCTACTATTAAAGTGACTTTCAACTAATTGCTCGGCAGAAATTTATGGGCAGGGTGAAGGCCACAAGGTAGCTTTGTGTCATACAGATTAGATGTTTCCTGAAAAAAGAGGGAAAGTACTGCCAAAAAGGCAAATATAATCTTGATTTTGTGATTTATTTCCTGTATTTATAAAAAACCCATATTTTAATACATGCACCTAGAAAATACTAAATTGGACAAAATAATAATAAAGTCATTTTGATTAGCAACAGGGAGACAGTATTAGTATTTCTGATGTTCAGTATTTTATTTTAGAGGGACAAATTAGGCAAGCATTTCATGCACTTAAATAATGTTTATGTCTCCTTTTAATGAGGCAGTTATCTTAATTTCATTATTCTTTGTGTAGTTTCCAATTCCTTTTATTTTTATGTCTTTCTTGTTAGAACAAAATGAAAAAATAACTTTATGAAGTAACCTAACTAGCTGATAGACTTCAGTTTTATTCCGTTTGCTTGATTTGTTTTTTTGTGCAATGGAATAAATCTGTTTTCTCTGTCCAAATTTCTGGGCAAGACTCCTCACAAGAAAAATCTTTCAGTATAATCCTAAGAGTAGTTCACTTGTTCACCTTGAAAGAAAACAAATCAGTAGGAGGCTGGTCCAAAAAATTTTAGCTGTCAGTTCAGCTTCCTAATAAAGCCTTTTCAAATCCTCAACCTGTTTCTGTGTCTGATTGTCCTAAAATACAGAATGTTCTTTCATGCGGTCTCACCTCAAGTCAGCAGCTAGAATCTAGATTTTAAAAAAGACATGAAATATCCAAAAAACATACGAGTCATTCATCAGTGAGAGAGACGACTCCTGTTTCCTGGTAAAAAAAGACACAAATGCTATGCCAGTGGCATTCAGCAGTCTTCAGTGAGTAAAGACCTAGAAATTAGCTGCTCAAAGTAACTCCAGTTGTATATAGAAACATTAATTTTGGTTTGTTCTTCTATTTCATCCCAAAATTAATGTAACATGAAAGAAACATATGAAAAGCAAATGATATTTTGTTTCATTCTAGTAACTTGTTTTCAGTGTGAAAAAGATTGATAAGAGTATGGAAAAAAAATCTGAGTGATTACACATAGAGAAAGTAGTATGTCGGAAATAAAGGGTACATAAAAGGAGCTATTGAAAGATTCTTATCTTACAAAATATACTAATGTGGGTGAGGATAAAAAAGAGTGAAGGATAGTTCAGGAATTTCTATTTCATTTTCCAAAGCGTATATTCAGCCTTCAGGCTAAAATACTGTATCTTGTAGATGCAGGTTTTGTCTTACGGCCTGTTGTTTAGGCCATAAAGTGTGACACCGTGTCCCTTTTGGCTGTAAGAGGCAAAAGAAGGAAAACTTTGAGTTCTTTTCCTTCTCAATGTTCTTAGGTTATCCTCTTAACAGAAAATATGCTTTCTTTGTTCAATATCAATTTTTTCAATGTCATAAAATATGGAAGTGTAAAGGTGTCATTTTGATGGTGGAGAGCCAACTAAGCAGCCCATGGTATTATGTGCCAGTCCATAGAGAAGAAGCTTGGAAGAAAAGGTCATTGTCAATTTGTTTAAAAGAGAAGAACAACTTTCTCTCCAAATCTTGCCTCTTTCCCTGAACATTCACAGGGAAGAAGCTGTTAGTACATTTACGCACAGCAGTCATCTTCCCAACTAGTTGGACATCTTAAAAATAAATTCTGTGTTATTTAATAAGTTCATTATTGACAGCAAATAAATTTCAGTTGATGCATTAAATTATACTTAAAATGCTTCAAAAATGTTCATTTCTGAGATAGAGAAAGGACATGGGAGCTGATTTCACCTTTTTTTATGGTTGATGCTTATTTTCTCTTTTTACCTCTTCATGGTAGTTTCTTCTTCTTACCTAAAAGCCCAGTATCTCCAAAATCTTTTCTATTTTCAGATGTCTTGTGAAGGTGGATTTTCTTGGAGAAAAAGGCAACTCTTTTTGAACTGGCAGACTTCATCTTTCCTGTCACATCCAATAAATACCTCTTGGTATGTCAAAGTAGACCTTGAGGTCCCGACATGGCACTGACATCCCCAAGCATAGCTCCTCATCTTGTAGATCTTGAGTTTAGTTGGTGGTTTTCTTCTGAACTCGATGATCGTTTTCAGTCTAAAGTTTGTAAATCTATTTAATGTCACTGTCTATAAAGTGATTGATACATACTAAAAATGGTAGAAGTGTAATGGAGCAAGAAGTATAGCACTCACCGATTAGTAAGTCACTGACTTTGAAAATGCAAAGTAAGAGGAGCGCATAAGTTGAAGATTACTGTGTAATTGTTTGCTTTTAATAGGAATATGAAAATCTTGCAACATATTTACTTTACTTTTTTTTCCTTCAATTTCTTGTGACTTGAATATGAGTGTACTTTGGGAATGGGAGGTTTAACCAAAATACAGTGTCAACTACTTAAAAAGAATGAAATCTGTAGTACATTATTTGGGGAGATTTTTTGACTACCTAGGCAATAATTGAGTATTTTTTTTTTTTTAAACAGTTTGTTTCTTAATGTGTTCTCCATAACTTGGAGTTATCCAGGTTCTCTATAAATTCTGCTATCCTTAACACACTGGAGAAAAAGGAAAGATAATGACCCAAGATAAACATGTGAAATTTTTCTCAGGTTGGAAGCTCCAGCATTTGGCAGTGCATGCCCTACTTAGCAATGTCTCACTGTGTATGTGATAAGATTGTTTTAGGCTTTTCATGACTCACTACTCACTTTTTCAAAGCTTCAGATATTTATGTTATACCAAGAGGGAGGAAAAGTCCTACATAATTAGCTCTGTTTAGTTTCATTAATAATTTTACTCATATACTATGTGAAAAGTTCTGTTTACTTTCATTAATAATTTTACCTATATACTAAGTGAAAGTATTTTTCCTTAGGTGACATAGCTAGAGCAAAATATTTCCTTTTTCATGTCCAATTTGTTTAACTTCTATTAAGAAGGATGTTCTTTTTCCAGCAATTACTCCATCTATTACTTTTTTCAGTTCCTAATAAGAAACAACTGCATAATACCAGAGTGTATATGCTGACTAGCATAACTTATTTTGCTAAAAATAGTAAGTTGGAATTTCTTACCTGGACTCAACTATTTAGCAAGAGTTGTGCCAAAGTTTATAAGGAAGTTTGGGGATGGAATGCAAAGCAGGAAGAATGGGGATGAACTGGATTTCTAATCCTGATATTTAGTTGGAAGGTTAACTTTTTTTAACTCGATATTCTGTATAGTACCTGGCAGTTATTTTTAAAGTGACAGATTTTTGGCAACTACCTGATGTTTCTGAGGCTATAACACGTAATAGTAACAGAGAAGGAATGATTCTTTCAGAAGAAGGATCTTCTAACAAATTCAAATAAAATAAACAAGCTGTTTGCCTTCAGTAAAACTAGTTTTAGATTCCAAAATCAGGCTCTCAGTTACTATGTAGTACTGGTGAAAATATTCTTCTAGTTTGTTTTTATTATGCTTGAGTTGATATGTTCTTGAATGGAGTCCAATCCTTCCAGCAAAGGTGTTTCTTAGTGTACTTTTGGGTGCAAGTTGTATTTTCCCATAGTAACTCATCTGGCTTGTAATAATAAATGGCTTCATAGAATTTACAGAACTACCTTTAAAAATAGAAGATTTAAGTCTTAGCATTACCCAAACAGCTTTTAGGATTGCAAAGAGAATACAAATATGTGCTGTAATTCTCACAGGGTTTGGCTGAGTTGAACTATATGTGCATGTTGGGTTACATAGACCTTTAGAATTTTAGATTTGCTTATAAAGTAGGAAATGAATGCATCATCCAAAATGTATTGTGCACTATAATTGTGCTCTGGTTAATTCACATTAAGTTTCAATTAGACAAGAATGTGACAGGACCATTTAATTAGTCAATAAATATCTGTCGCTGGAAGTTGACAACCTGGAAAGTAGTCTGCTTTGGCAGTTGCTATCCAGCACAAGTTCTGTCAGGCAGTATGTGTCATTAGGTGTTGTGCAAGACCTCACCTTAAACTGGAACACTTAGGAGTAAATGGTTTTAACTTTGATTCTCATTCTGCTGTTAACGATATGTTGACAAGAAGGGTGGAATTTTTTAATAAGAAAAAATAAAATTATAAAAGTCTTAAGTAACAAGCAGTCTGTGTTGTCTATGACATACTATGTAACATATCAGACTTTTCCCCTACGTATGATGTGTGATATGCTTAAGACTTAATCACCCAAAGTTGTTAAGTGGAAATTAATTAAAAGTGTGTAATGATGTGTTTCTTAGAAATAATTGGTGTGATGAAAATTTAATAACACAATGGCATCAAAAAGGTTTTCATTCATTTTCCTTATATTTGGATTTTTTTTTAAATACAAATACTGTTTTTTAAAACTGTATTGTATTAATTTATATAATTACATTTTCCTTCTGAAAAAATATTAGTGCCCGCCTGTTTTCCATCCTGCATGTACATAATTGCAGTCATATGAAATAAAGTTAGAAGCACACAACCTCTTCAGAAGTAAGGATCTTAATAATAGATCTTGATTCTTAAATCTGTGCTTTCTCAGTTCACGAGTAGTGGGAACTCCCCTAGGTAAAATTTTAAAAAATAAGCATTGACTGTAACTGTCTTTTCCTTTTTTGTTTATATTTGTTGAAGAGCTGCCCTGATATCTGTTTAAAGACACATGCTATAACATTCCTATTTAACGTTGCAATATATTGTCATTGTGCTTTGCGGTTTTTCAATGATAAGCTATAGTTGTGGGTTTGCTTTTTGGTTTTTTTACATGAGTGGAGATGCCTTCACCTCACAGGCTTTGCCTGCAATGTATTGTACCTTTTGCAAATGCACTTTCAAAGTGCTGATCTCTAGCGGGGATTTTTTGCCTGTGTTGCCATATTCTCCTTAGGTAAGCAGTCTCATGGCTTCAGGAAGTGGCCCACACGTGCTGGAAGACACCTTGGAGAGGTGCTGGTGGTGTTCAGGAGGAGCATGACTGCTCTAGGGGTGAGGTGCACTCAGCTTTAACAAGTGCTACAAAACATTTGTCTGGTTAGAGCTGTCTGAAGCCAAGGGCAGTAGTCCTCAGTCATCAATGACTGAAACTACAACACATCTCTGCCTCTGCATCAAGTTCACCTGTTCTGGAAGAGGTCATTGCCATGGCCATAAGTATATGGGACTAACTATCCATTTACTCTTCTCACCAATAATTGTGGCTGTTACTGGCCCTGGAATGGAAGGCAGAAAGGTAGCAGAGGAGGAGGAGGCAAGGCTGAAATTGCTCAAAACTCTCCATTATTTATGGAATTGCTCTGCCTATTAGGATTTTGAACCCGGGAAACACATCCTTCGCTGGTGTGGTCTTATTTTTCCCCTTGATAGGTAAGGACATGGCAGCTACTTCATCCTCTCCTGCTCGTCATACCCCGTGTGCAGAAGCTGGGGAATAGAAGAGGAGACAAGGAAATAGTTGGCTGTTTTACCTCCCTGCCTTGAAGGATATTTTAAGGAGGGTGTAGCAACAAGTGGGATGAAACAGCAATGCATTTATAAAGGGGGTGTTGGAGGACTACAAAGATGTTAGTGAATGGGGCTGTATTGGAATGAAATTACTACGTACAGAATTCAGCGTACAGTGAAAAGAATGGAACGTCATCAGTGTTCTAGGTGAAAGTATTAACTTGGAAATAAAGAAACTATCATGAAGAATAAGGAGAAGCAGTTAGATAATTAGAAATAAAAAACTGAGACCTAGACTAGTAGCAACATAATGTTCCTCATGGAAGCTACATGCCAAAGATTCATTTCTTTTACATCTCTGAAGAAAATATGACAAATATTGTGCACCAGAAATCAAGGAAAAAACACATCAGTTGTCAGTTGCACATGGAGAAAATCCTTTGCTGCATTTATTCTTGCAGCTGAAGTCCAGAGTTAGTTCAGGAGACTGTTTAAGACTTTTCTAGATTTCTGTTGCTATGGTAAAATCTAGTTCTTGCAGCTAATGAAATTGGCAGCCAACTTCCTCCTAGAAAACACATTATCCCACAAATGAACATGGGATTAACCCACTGATAAGTAACACCAAGGTATTTCTTTGGCCTTCCCTGCCTTTTGCTGAGTACGGATCAGAAGATCTGACAAAAGGAAAGGTATTCTCCTGGTAACAATCACTTCCACTCATGTTACAGAAAACTCAGAAGAGCAATACACCTACTTTCCTAGCAGTAAGCTCTTTTAAAAAGACTCATGCAATTTTCCCCACAATACTGACAATTCTGGTTGAATTAGTTAATATCCTGCCCATATTTTTCCAGATCCTTGTTCTACCCATGAGAGACATGTCTACATTTAAAGTTCCCTTGGCATGGTATACAACCATGTCTGTCTGACTTGTTTTACTTGATGCCTGAATGTCAGCTGAAGCTATTTATAAGGGATCAAAATATAAGTGTTATCCCATTCATATTATACAAGATTTTCCTTTTCTAGTAACCAGCATCTTTGGCCAGGATGGAGAAGTGTTAAGTCAAATTTGGCCAGTATTTTATTATCTCAAATTCTTTCTCATCCAAGAGATTTGTATGGCTGCTACACTGAATTCTCTACCTAATGTTTCCTGAATCACCTCTGCTGTATCCAAATTTTGCCTGTCATGGTGTAGAATTTATCTGTAAAGTGACCTAACCCAAAACTGTCACTCTCACCATTTTAAAAACATTTACTATTCTATTGGATTTAGATATATTTATTATAGTGTGTGTTGCACCTGTGTTTCTTAAGATGAAAAATGTCAGGTTCTCAGTGTTTTTCACAACCCACGTTTTCCTGTTTGATTGTGTTGCCCAGTGGGTTTGTAATTGTTTTCTCCTTTCTCTCCCAGCTGACAGCATTGACAGTAGTTCTTTATTTATGATCCTTTCCCCAGAGTCTGAG